>NW_004444081.1:3184816-3198549 GCF_000243295.1 Trichechus manatus latirostris
AGTGTTCTGTTATGATTCTTTTAATTTCAGTTGGGTCAGTTGTGATAACATCCATCTCATTTCTTATACGAGTTATCTGCTTCTTCTCCTGTTCTTTTGTCAGTTTGGCCAATGGTTTATCAATTTTGTTGATCTTTTCACCAGCTTTCGGTCTTGTTAACTCTTTCAATTGTTTTTCTATTCTCTATTTTGTTTAATTCTGCTCTAATTCTTATTATTTCCTTTCTTCTGGCACTGAGTGCTTCTTTTGCTTCTCTCTTTCTACTTGTTTCAGTTGTAGGGTTAATGTTTTGATTATGGCCCTTTCTTCTTTTTGGATGTGTGCGTTTATTGCTGTAAACTGACCTCTGAGCACTTCTTTTGCTGTGTCCCAAAGGTTCTGGTAGGATATGTTTTCATTCTTGTTTGATTCTATGAATTTCTTTATCCCATCCTTAATTTCTTCTATAACCCTGTAGTTTTTGAGCAACGTGTTGTTCAGTTTCCACGGGTTTCATTGTTTTTCCTTGCTTTTTTGTTGTTGATTTCTACTTGTATGGCTTTATGGTCAGAAAAGATGCTTTGTAATATTTCTATGCTTTGGATTTTGTTAAGGCTTGCTTTATGGCCTAATACGTGGTCCTCTGGTGAATGTTCCATATGCATTGGAAAATAAAGTATACTTGGCTGCTGTTGGGTGGACTGTTCGGTATACGTCTATGAGATGAAGTTGGATGTTTGTAGCATTTAGCCCTTCCATGTTTTTGTTGAACTTCTTTCTGGATGTTCTGTCCTTCACCAAAAGTGGTGTGTTGAAGTCTTCTACTACTATTGTGGAGCTGTCTATCTCTCTTTTCAGTGCTGTTAGAGTTTGTTTTATGCATTTTGGAGCCCTGTCATTGGGTGTGTGAATATTTATTATAGTTATGTCCTACTGGTGTATTGACCCTTTAATCATTATATAGTGTCCTTCCTTATCCTTTGTGCTGGATTTTACTTTAAAGTCTATTTGTCACAGATTAACGTTGCCACTCCTGCTCTTTTTCGAGTGTTGTTTGCTTGATATATTTTTTTCCATCCTTTGAGTTTTAGTTTGTGTCTTTAAGTCTAAGGTGTGTCTCTTATAGGCAGCATATAGACGGATCTTGTTTTTTTATCCAATCTGCCACTCTGTGTCTCTTTATTGGTGCATTTAGTCCATTTACATTCAGTGGAATTATCGATAAGTATGAGTTTAGTACCATAATTTTGATGTCTTTTTTTATGTGTCATTCACAGTTTCTTTGTTCCACTTAATTTTCTGTGCTGAGTAGTTTTTCTTTATGTATTTTCTTTTCATCTTTTTCATTGTTGTTGATTTTGCATTTGCTGAGTCATTATCTTTTCTAGTTTTTATTTTGACTTGTAGGATTGTTAGTTTCCTTTGTGGTTACCTTAATATTTACCCCTATTTTTCTAAGTTTATACTAGTCTTTTATTTTTTTTTTTTATATCTCTTTGACTTCCTCTCCATGTGAAAAATCTATGTCTACATTTTTCAAGTCCTTCTTTTCTGTTTTACTGTTGTCATCATTTACATATTGACATCTGTGTCTTTATTTTCAGTATTTTAGCTTTGATTTCCATTTATGACTTCCCTGTCTGAGCTGATATCTGGTTGCCCTGTCCTGTGTTATAGTCTTGGGTTGTTATCTGATGTTGCTGATTTTCTAACTGGAGGACTCCCTTTAGTATTTCTTGTAAATTTGGTTTTGTTTTTGGAAATTGCCTAAACTTCTGTTTATCTGGAAATGTCAGATTTCGCCATCATATCTGAGGGACAGTTTTGCTGGATATATAATTCTTGCCTGACAGTTTTTTTTCCTTCAAGGCTTTATATATGTCATCCCATTGCCTTTTTGCCTGCACGGTTTCTGTTGAATAGTCCAAGCTTATTCTTATTGACTCTCCTTTGTAGATGACTTTTTGTTTATCCCTAGCTGCTCTTAAAATTCTGTTTATCTTTGGTTTGGGCAAGTTTTATTATAATACGTCTTGGTGACTTTCTTTTGGGATCTATGTTATGTGGGGTTCGATGAACATCTTGGATAGATATCTTCCCATCTTTCATGATATCAGGGAAGTTCTCTGTCAACAAATCTACAATTCTCTCTGTATTTTCTGTTATCCATCCCCTTACCCCCCACCCCCCCGTTCTGGTACTCTAATCACTCGTAGGTTATTTTTCTTGATAGAGTCCCACATGACTCTTAGAGTTTCCTCATTCTTTTATCTGATTTTTTCCTCAGATTAGTTGGTGTCAGGTGCTTTATCTTCAAAGTCACTAATTCTAACTTCTACTGCCTCAGTTCTGCTCCTTTGACTTTCTATTGAGTTGTCTAATTCTGAAATTTTACTGTTAATCTTCTGGATTTCTGATTGCTGTCTCTCTATGGATTCTTGCAGCCTGTTAAATTTGTCATTATGCTCATCTCTAATCTTTTTAATTTCCTCTATTGTGTGTTCTGCATTTTGCTTAATTTCCTTCCTAATCTCTTGAAGAGTTCTGTATATTAATCTTTTATATTCTACCTCTGTAATTCCAAGAAATTTTCGTCCTCTGGAAAATGTCTGGATTATTTTGGGAGCTTGCTGAAGCCATCATGGATTGCATCTTTATGTGATTTGATATTGACTGTTGTCTCCAAGCCATCAATATGTTATTTTATTTATTTATTTTATGTTTGTTTACTGTGTCCTAGCTTCTTGTTTTGTTTTGATATGCCCAAATAGGCTGCTTGTAGGAGCTAGTTTGATTATTGGCACCTTTCAAGCTCTAATGTCCTGTCACCAGATGGTCAGATCTGTTACTAGGTATGTGAGCTCAGGAGTCCGCCCACTCCTCCTGTATGGATTCAGCTCGTGTGCCCAGATTGATAGCCTCTGAGTGTTTGGTGTAGGCTCTCACTTACAGTGCTAGACAAGCATGGGTGATTGGCGTAGGCACAGGCATCTGGCTGTATCAGGGGGACACACTCTGAGCAAAGCAGGAGGCTGACAGCCCCCCTAGTGTCCAGGAGGAAGGCGTGTCCCTATTCCCTAGAGCACGTAGGTGGGTTAGTTTTGCAGCCAGACTGTGAGCACCTAATGCTGTTGGCTGTAAGGACTGGGGGCATGTCTTATTCATGGGCCCCTATCGCAGGTTGCTAGGTGGTGTGGGTGGAGCCACCAATCCTTAGGCCACTGATGTGGGTAGGTGAAGACCCTGCTTAATGGGCAGAGCAGTGTTAAATGTCAATAACCTGCCACTTCACAGCTGAAACAGTTGACGTTAGGGTTCCGGTATATACCCTGTTATACTGCAGTAATGAGGGCCTACACTGTTGAGATGGGCCCACACAAGTCTATGCAGGGGAAAAGGCACTTAAAGTCCATGGATCCCTTATGCCAGTTCCTAAGCAAAAGAGCTGTGCCTATCCTGGGTTCCTGGCTTAAGGGAGCCAGCAGTTTATTTTTTCCCGTTTGTTAATTTTTTCACTCTCCAAGGCAGGGAGAATGGCTCTGGGCATATGTTGGATCCTACTTCTGGCCCAGGAAACTCAGCAATTGCTGAAGCCAGTCAAGGACCCAGTGCATAGCAGGGAGCAGGGAGCCGGGAGCCAGGAGGTAAATTGGAGAGAGGTTTTTCCCTAAGGGGGCTGTTTTTGATCCGTGCAGTCAGCCGTACGCAAGTGCTTATCTTTTGTGGAGAGCTGCTCCTCACTGATTCTGAGCAGCCATGCAGACTCAGGTGTGGGTCTCTCCCAGTGCCAAAAACTTGCCTCCAGAGCTCAGCTGCTTGCCTGCCTCGCCGCTCACCTGCTAGCTGATCAGGCCTGAAGGGTTCAAGCTCTTGCCGGATCAGGTCTGGCATTCCTCGCTGCTTCCTAACCTTCTCTCCCTCCCCCTGCCACTCAGTCCGGTTCCTCAACTCTGCCTTTGATGTTCAGGGCTCCCAGATTGCTATATATAATCAAATCACTTGTTTTTTCAGGTCTGTAGTGTAAGAGGCCCACTGAAAGCATCTGACTACTCTGCCATCTTGGCCCCGCCCTTCACTATTGATATTTTTCATGTAAATTTTATATGCTATATCTTGCTGAATTACTATTTTTTTTAAATTAGTTTTACCATTGATGCTTGATGCCTAGTATTTTCCAGGTAACAATATCAAGTTATCTGCAAATAGAAATACTTTCCTTCTTTTGCAATTCTTATGCTTCCAGGGAACCCTGGTGGGCAGTGGTTAAGAGATGGGCTGCTAACCAAAATGTCGGAAGTTGGAAGCCACCAGCTCCTCCTTGGAAACCCTATGGGGCAGTTCTACTTTGTCCTATAGGGTCACTATTAGTCAGAATTGACACCACAGCAACGGGAAGATGCTTCTAGTGGTTCTCTTTTCTAATTGTATTTGCTGATCTCTCCAATATACTATTAAATTTTAATGGCAATAGCGGACATCCTTGCCTTATTCCTGACCTTACTAGGAATGCTTCTACTGTTTTCTCATTAAGTAAGATTCTGACTTATAGGATTAAGGGGTTACCTGTCCCTGTTTCCTCAGGTGTTTTTAAAGTAATATGTTGAATTATTCTACGGCATTTTCAACATCTATGGGAGATAATCATATGATTTTTCTTGTCGTTATTGTTCTCCTTAGGGCTATTAAATTGATTAATTATATAAAAGATCCTCTAACGTTGAAACATGTTTGCATTTCTGGAATAACTTACACTTACTCGTGGTATATTATTTTCTTAATTTGATGTTAGAGTCTGTTTGCTAATATTTTATTTAATATTTTTGCATCAATTTCATAAGTGCTATTTTTCTGTAGTTTTCTTTTTTGCCATCTTTATCCAGTTTAGCTATATTTACTTTATAAAAAGAATTTAGAAATTTCCCTTCACTTTCTATGCTTTGAAACCATTTATGTAGCATTGTTACAATCTAACTTTCAGATTTATGTGGAATTTCCCTCTGAAACCATCTGGGCCTAGTTGGGCTTTTTGTTTGTTTTGTGGAGTAATTTTTTACAATATTCTCTTCTATGAAAATTGGTCTTGTAGGTTTTCCATTTGTACTGCAGTCACGTTTGGCATGCTATATTTTCCTAGGAAATTATCTATGTTACCTAGGCGTTCAAGTTTATGTGCATAGAGTTGTACAAAGCAGACTCATTTTTTTTATAAATTCTTCCTGTATTAATACTTATTTCTGTTTCATCATTTATTATTTTCTATATTTATACTTTCTCTCTGATGCTTTGACTAAATTGAGTAGTAGTTTCTCTATTTTGTTCATTTTCTTTAAAGAACAAAAATTTTGATTTATTAGTTTTTTCTACTGTTTCTCTGTTTCTTACTACATACCTTTCTGTTTTGATATTTATTACTTCATTTTTGTGATTTATTTTGGTTTACTTTGTTTTTTTCCTAGCTTTAGCCTAGGAAACCCTATAGGACAGTTCTACTCCGTCCTATAGGGTTACTATGAGCTGAAATCGATTAGATGGCACACAACAGCAACAACTTTCTCTGTTTTCACAATGTTTTATACACACATATATTCACACATACACGCATCTGTAAAGTCAGTCTGGTTGATTTTATTGTTTATATCTTCAATATCCTTAGTTTTTGTGTGTTTGTGTGTGTTTGTTTTGTCCACTTGACCTGTCTTAAACTGACTGTGGTGTTCAAATCTCCTTTTATTAGTGTGTGTCTATTAATTTCTCCTTGGGTCTCTTGAGGTTTCTCCTTCATTGCAATGTTATTTGGTGCAGATATCCCCATTATATTTTTACTGAGGATCATGGCCTTTAGCATTTAAAATGTTCTTCTTTCATCTCATTTCATGAGTTTTGGCCTGAATTCTATTTTGTTTGATAACGGGATCATTAAAACTGCTTTCTTACTTTATTTTTTTATTTGCCTGTTATGTATTTGCACATTCCTTATTTTTAGTCATTTTGAATCACTTCATTTTAGGTGTGTCTCTATGCAACATAAATTTGGTTTTGTTCTTTGTGCCAATTTAGAAATCATTTTCTTTTTACTATGCCAGTTAAGTTTATTTTGTTTTATTGATAAGGTTGATATATTAGGTGTCAACTATTGTTATATTATTTTATATTTTAATTGCTATGCATATTATATTTGTTGTGCTTCTAAATGGTGTGTCTTTCCTGCTCTTCCCTCCTCCTTTTTTTCCGTTTGATTGTTTTTGTATTTTGTGTGCATGTGTGTTTAAGAAAGCTTACATTTTAGTTCTAATGGTTATATATGTGTCTATACATTTTATAGTGCCCTCAATCCATCTCCCTTTTTTTCTTATACAATCTTCTAATAACTAGTTTGTCAGTTTAAAATAGCATCCTTTTGTTCCCATCTATTACCTTTACAATAATACATCATCTTATTCTACTTTATTTTTTCTTTCCCTTCTCCTCTCATTTTAGTTGTATTATTTCTATTTTATCAGAACATATAATGTTTACATATTACTATTTTAACCCTGTACTCAACCTTGTTTAATTAAATGTATTGAGTTCTCTCCATCACTTTTCTTTTTTTTTCCAAATTTACTTAGTCATCTCTTATTTGTTTGGCAGGGTGAAGTGTTGATGAATGCAATATTTCCTGAGTTCTTTTATGTTTAAAATTGCTTAAACATTAAAATTGCTATGTTTAAAATTCTTCTATGTTTAAAATTCCTTTGTCCTTGAAGGAGAGATTGGCTGGATATAAAAGTTTTTGGCTCATATGTCCTTTTCTTGAGTTTCTTGAAAACTGTTTTCACAATTTCTTTGTACTACATGCTACTATTAAGAAGTCTGGTGACAATCTAATTTTCTTACATTTATAAGCAATTTTGTCCCTTTCAGACAGTAATAGTTTTTTTTTGTTTTTTTCCTTTGTCTGATAGTTGGCTAGGATACGTCCCAGACTTGAATGTTCTGTCTCAATTTTCTCAAGTACTTAGTTGGCCCTTTTGAATAACCATTGTGTTTTTATCTTATTTCAAGTAAGTTTTCTTGGATTATAATTATTAATACTTGTTGTATTTCATTGTATTATTTTTTCTGTTCAGGAAGTCCAAGAAAAACATATGTTGCATCTTCTTTGCCTGTGTCTTCAATTAGTTTATTGAGTTTAATCAACTTCCAATACATTTCATCCTATATTTACCAATTTCTCATCTTAGTTTTTGAAATTCTGATCTTAGGTGCACTAGTTTTCTACTGTTACATAACACATGCTTAGTAGCTTAAAGCTTTAGTTACTATTGGTTTAACGGTATAACAGCCACTTTTTATGTCTCTCGACCTCATAGGTAGTATGTTATTCTGGTTGTAATGCATTTAGCAACAAGGTGAGTCCTTTTTGAGATGTGTGAAGCTCAGCAGACCTAAGTTGGAGCCTCACCGTTATATAGGTTGAGCATTCTATTAGGCGATGTGTTAGTTTTGCAAACGTTTGCCTTTTTTCCCTTTATTTCCGTAAGATAAGTATTGCAAGCATAATTATGATTTTCCTGTGTGATAGTTAGGGAGCTCTGATGGGTTCCTTTTGGTTTTTCTGTTATATTTGGAAAACCAGAGGTTCCCCATGTAACCTAATAGAAAGGTGCCCACAATAAATTCTCATTTAGTTCTTATTGGTATATTGTCATACCATAGATCGGTGGCACCAGAGTGCCACTCACCTTATTGGTGGCTTGTATTACTAGATCATATTTCTCAAAATCCATATTACCAACCAAAAATTTAAACACACTCAGTTAGTAAACATGCATTCCAATATTGAAATCACACACCATCAAAATTTTTTTTAAAAAAATTAAAATTCGGAAATGATAGGGTTAAAACAATATCAATTTATTTCAATTTTTGTTGGTTGGAAGTCTAAGCAAGGTGTAGTTGGTTCTCTGCTCAACATCTCACTATGCTGAAATCATAATAGCAGCTGGGCTACATTCTCTTCTGGATCTTGAGGACATTTTGAGCTCACATAGCTGTTACCAGAATTCAGTTTCTTGAGCTGTAGGACCGAGAACTCTGTGAACCTGAACTACACCACAAGGAACTAAGACTCTAGTATCTTATGCTCTTAGTGTGAGGGTAAGTAAGAAATAAGCCTACCTCCAGGGATTGTTTACTCATCTTGAATAAATGGGAGAAAATATCCTTTTTGTATTGGTAAACACGAGCTCTCTTCATGCAGATATGAAATCTAGATTCCTATAAGTATTTTGAAAATCCTCAAGCTTACAATTTAATTTAAATTTCATGAGTTGATAGTGCCCTTAGGTGTTTGGCAGAAGATAATAAATAAATTTCTTTCTGGAGGAATCCGCTTTCTACAATGCTTTCATGGTAGTATTGCTATGGATTAATTTCATAGACATGTAAGCCAGAATAATACACATGCGTACACGCAAACATACAACTCTCACAAAGAAATAAGGCAACACAAGCAAAAACCATCAGAAACAAGGAAAAGCAAAATTGTACCTTAAAAATTTAGATTTTAACATTACCAAACACAGAATGTAAAATATTTGTTTAAAAAATAAAAGGATTAAAATGCAAGTTAAGAAAAAGAGATGTAAAAGTGATCAATTAGATTTGAAAAACAATCAAATTAAATTTTGAAAAGCTTAATAGATACGTGTAAAAAAGAGATTGAGTATAGATGAAGAGAAAATTCATGAACTGAAAGATAGATTGGAAGGCAATAACCAGAATGCAGCCAAACACAAAGATATACAAAATATATATAGAAGCTTAAGATCTATGGAGAAGAGGATTAGAAGTTTAGCATATATCTAATTAAATTTCCAGGTGAAAAAGAGAGAAGGTAAAGGACAGATTAATATTTGAAGAGATAATGTCACAAAATTTTCCAGGCATTTTTGCCTTTGTTAGCTGTTGTCAGTCTAATTGCCATTCCTTAACAGATGTTTTTTTTTTTCACTCTCATTTTATGATCTCTTTGTCTTTGGTAGTGTTCAATTTTGAGTGCAATATACTTTATATTAATCTTCTTGGTATATGCTGTGCTTCCTGTTATTTGTGGGTTCATGTCTTTCATCAGTTCTGAAAATTTTCAGGCATTACCTCTTTGCATATTATCTCTTCTGCGTCTCTACCATCCTCTCCTTTTGGGTCTCAGATGAGATGTTTGTTAAACCTACTCATTCTATCTTTCATGTCTTTTAACAAATTTTTCATATTTCTATCTGTTTTTTTTTTTTCTCCTTGTGCTTTTCTAGCTCAATCTATTAAGCTAGGTTATTTGGGTTAATAGATCACTTACTGAATTTTAACTTGGAAATTATATTTCCATTTCTAAGACTTGTAATTGATTACATTTAAATGTTTGTTTTTATAAATTCCTGTCACTTATTTTTCTAAATTTGTTTTTTACTTCTTTAAACATTTCACACATAGTATTTAATAATTGTCCAGTAATTATAATATCCTAAGTTTAAGGGGTCCGAATACATTGTTGTTGTATTTTATTCTAGTGATGTTTTTTCATGGTATCTTGTTTCTTTATATGTCAGATCTTTTTATTACGTTTTCACATATCATTGAATGTAATCTAGGGAAATTCTGAGGGTCTAAATTTAAGGTACTTTCCTACAGAGAGGAATTGTATTTTCTTTTCCTAGAAGCAGAGAGGCTGCTGATATGGAAACAATTTTAGTATCTAGTTACTGCCTCATTTTGAGGTGGGCCCAAGAACTTAATGCCCTGATCCCAGTGTCTCCAGGGTAACCCTAACTCTTTCTCACTATTCATGACTACTCATTGTAGTTTCAGCTCACTGTGTTGAAAAACAACCATACTTGTTTTGTTAGAAGTTTTTTTTTTTTTTTTGCATTTGTTTGTTTTAGGTTTTTTTTTTTTTTTCTGCATTAGAGTCTAGAAATGCAAGAAAACATAGTTTTGTGGTAATGTGGTTTGAATCTAGTTATGGTGTAGTAGGAAGTTCCTTCACTGTACCAGACCAAAATACCTATAATTTTTCTGGACCTTCCTCTGAAATGGTGACATTTCTTTTCATTTCCCAAACAACAATAATCTGAGCACTAAAACCATGTGGCTTCAAGAAGTCTAGTCATTTGCTATGTTTTCCTTCCCAGGCATGTCTGTATGTCTGTAAAGAATGTTTTCATGTTCCACAGACCCAGCTTTGTTTTCTCTCATAACTTCGTATAACAGACTAGCACTGAACCTCTGCTCAGCTCCCGCAATCACCTCTTTCCATTGCATAATGAGTTGCTGCTGCTCTTCACATTCTGTTTTAGCCCAAATGATAACATATTACTTCTCCTGAATTTCCCAAAACACCACCAATACCAGGCATTTATCAAAACTGAAAACTTGATGGAGAGCTTCAAGTAATGGAGAGGAATCAAAGTTCAGGAAGAAAAAAAAAAAAAACAAAAAACGAAACTTGATCTGAAATATGACTGTGTGCAAATATAGTCCCCTATTGAACTATCCTCTCTGGCCTTAAAGGAAGTCCATCTCTGCTACCCAACAAAAGGGAAAAAAATCTCCATCTTCTTATTCCAAGTCTAAGGCCATGTGCCATCAGTATAATTTATAGGGATGCAGTTCTGTCCACAGTGCAGACACTCATCCACATTTCTAAGAGAATGCTTTAGGTCTTCATAGCTTGGATCCTCACTGCTCTAGAATATTATATAGAAAGCTTCACCTTTGCATATCCAAAATACATAAGGACTATTTACTTTTAAAGAAGAAAATGATCTCTCCCCTTTGAAAATGGAAATAATTGCCATCAGCTTTGGAATATAAGTTGATTCTTTCTAGCCATAAAGTTTTAAAAAAACATAGACTTTCAATCCTAGCTAGACCACCCCATTTTCTTGCTACCATGTTGCCCTCACCCCTAAACAAAACAATTTGGTACCTCATGAAGGCAAGAATGTTGTCTTATTTGTCTTTGTTCCTAGTACCAAACAAAATGCCTGGTACATGGCTACGCCCCATAACTGTTAAGTGCATGAATCAATCAGTGGATGACTGTTGTTGTTGTTAGATGCCGTCGAATCGGTTCTGACTCATAGCAACCCCTTGTACAACAGAATGAAACACTTCCTGTTCCTGTGCCATCCTCAGAATCATTGCTATGCTTGAGCACATTATTGCAGCCACTGTGTCAATCTATCTTGTTGAGGGTCTTCCTCTCTTTCGTTGACCCTCTACTTTACCAAGCATGATGTCCTTCTCCAGGTACTGGTCCCTACTGATAGCATGCCTCAAGTGTATGAGACAAAGTCTCGCCATCCTCACTTCAAAGAGCATTCTGGCTGTACTTTTTCTTAGACAGATTTGTTCGTTCTTCAGTCAGTCCATGGTATATTCAATACTCTTTGCCAACACCATAATTCAAAAGCATCAATTCTTCTTCAGTCTTCCTTATTCATTGTCCAGCTTTTGCAAGCATATGAGGTCATTGAAAATAGCATGGCTTGGGTCAGGTGCACCTTAGTCCTCAAAGTGGCATCTTTGCTTTTGGACACTTTAAAGAAATCTTTTGCAGTAGATTTGCCCAATGCAATACATCGTCTGACTTTTTAACTGCTGCTTCCATGGGTGTTGATTATGGATCCAGGTAGAAAGAAATTCTTGACATCAATATTTTCTCCATTTATTATGATGTTGCTTATTGGACCAATTTTTAGGATTTCTGTTTTCTTTATGTTGAGGTGTAATCCATACTGAAGGCTGTCGTCTTTGATCTTCATCAGTAAGTGCTTCAAGTTTTCTTCACTTTCAGCAAGCAGGGTTGTGTCATCTGCATATTGCAGGTTGTTTTATGAGTCTTCCTTCAATCCTGATGCTGCATTCTTCTTCGTATAGTCCAACTTCTCAGATTATTTGCTCAACATATAGATTGAATAAGTATGGTAAAAGGAAACTACCCTGATGCACACCTTTCCTGACTTTAAACCACACAGTATTCCCTTGTTCTGTTCAAACAACTTCCTCTTGGTCTGTGTACAGGTTCCTCATAAGCACAATTAAGTGTTCTGGAATTCTCATTCTTCCCAGTGTTATCTATAATTTGCTATGATCTACAGAGTCAAATGCCTTTCCATGGTCAATAAAACACAGGTAAACATGTTTCTGGTATTCTCTGCTTTCAGTCAAGATTCTTCTAATATCAGCAGTGATATCTCTTGTTCCACATACTCTTCTGAATCTGGCTTGAATTTCTGGACGTTCCCTGTTGATGTGCTGTTGCACCCACTTTTGAATCATCTTAAGCAAAATTTTGCTTGCGTTTGGTATTAATTAATACTAAGTAAATGCACTTTTCATTAAATATTTGGAGAAGTTCTATAGGGCGAGCAATGTTAATTCTCACTAATTATCTTGTCTTTTGAGAGGGAGCAAGGTAGGAAAGGAATAAAGGAGGGAGAGAGAGAGAATATGTGAATGTGTCTGTATCCTCCTTATGGGAGCAAAAGGTTTGAATATTGATGAAGTGGAACCTCAGATCCACTGTGTGCACTGAACTGGAGTAAAACAGAAAAATACAGCAGACTCATGACCAAACAGGAAATGCTCCAGTCTGTTGACACAGCATATATTCTGAGCCCAACGAGTAAGCAGCAGAAACTGACATGAATGAATATGGTTAAACGCAAATGAAACAGCCATCAAAGACACGTCTCTTCCTGATTTGGTGGCTACAGGCTTTTTGAGGTACCCAGCAACAAGGGAAGAGGGAGTCTGCATAAAATATTCTGAGCAGAGCATGAGTAGCTGGTTCCAGACTAGATAAACAATTTGACAAACACCCAGGAAGAATGCGTCTAACCTTCATAAAACTGAAAGGACAGGCAAGAAATGAGATGGACGACACTGTCATGGAAATTACAGTCTCAGCGATTTGGAGACATTTCATTCTGCAGAGGAGCTGGCACACTGGAGGAGGGATAAACAGGAAGTTTGAAATCTGTCTGAAATGGCATGGCATATTTTTCTTGAGGTATGGTATTAAATGAGACTAAAGTTCTCTCCAAAAAATAATATTGCCTGAAGTTTAACTCATCTTTTGTACAACTTAGACAACTGACAGGGGTTATTTAAGCAATTGCTAAATGTCGATTCCTAAAAATCATGAGACTAAATAGAGTCTCAGGGGAGAAATTTTTCAGAAGAGAAGAAATGCTGGTCTATTAGTAAACTGGAAAATGCAAAACCATCTATCTGTGAAGTCCTCCTGTGTTTACAGCCCTATTCTAGGCACTCTGAAAGGGAGAGAGCTGAGCAGGTTATTCCTACCCTTGAAGAGTCTAAGCAGGGAGACAGGATACACCTGGGTATACACGAGTCAACAAATGCAGACTGGTTTCTTACCAGCTGAACATGCAGAATGATCAGAATCAAACCAAACGCGTTGTCATCAAGTCGATTCCAACTCATAGCGACCCTACAGGACGGAGAAGAACTGCCCCGTAGGGTTTCCAAGCAGTGGCTGGTTGATTTGAACGGCCGATCTTTTGGTTAGCAGCCAAGCTCTTAACCACTGTGCCACCAGGACTCCATGATCGGAATACGAGTGTTAATCAAGAAGGCTTCTTAAAAGATGTGAATTTTACACTATGAGTTAAAGGGAATCTTTGAAATGTGTATTAAACAATTGATATTTAAACTATTTTTATGATTTTATATATAGAGACAGATC
>NW_004444081.1:3198649-3232334 GCF_000243295.1 Trichechus manatus latirostris
ATATATCTATATCAATATCAATATAGATATCTATATATCTCAAAGACCAAATTTATACCACAAGGCTGTTTATGTCTCTCTATTCAAAGGCTTTTTTTTTTTTTTTAAATCATAGAATGTATTATTTGCGACTTAGAAATCAAGTCCAGCATTTCCTGAAGTGTTCAGTGGAACTCTAATAGTTGTCAGTCAATGGAAAAAAAATTTTTGTTAAACTATAGTTGAGATTTTTTGAAGCATTTTGTATTCTATTTCATCCTTGGACTTTTGAAAGCACCTCTATTTATTAAAGGTTTCGTGAAATCCTCCAGTGAAGAAATTTGTTGATTTATTTGACAGAGCACTTTTTTTTTAAAGTCAAGTCTATCAACATCTCAAGTAAGCCAATCAGCAATCTTGGAACTACTGATCTAGTTCAGCTTCTCACTTTACAAGAAGAAACGGAACTAAGCTACGAGCCTATGGTTGTTGCTATTGGGTGCTGTCGAATCAATTCCAAATCACAGTGACCCTTTTGGATAGATTAGAACTGCCCCATAGAGTTTCCTAATCTTTACTGGAGCGGATTTCTAGGTCTTTTCTCCCTCAGAGCAGCTGGTGGATTCAAACCGCTGACCTTTTGATTAGCATCCAAGTGATTAACCATTGCACTACCAGGGTGCCTTTGCTCATGGTAACCAGCTAGTTAATGCCAAAGAAAAGACCAGCAAGGTGTTCTTGGGGTTACCCATTGAACAATGACTTCTGCTTTATAATTGTATTGAAAATGAAACACACTGTAACTTTAAATTTTTGTTAAAACTAATTTCCTTAAGCCTTCTGATGAAGTTTTGATAACGTGCAAACACTAAGGGAAAGAAAGCAATGTCTGGCTTAATATAATGATGAATTTTCAAAGTGAGCTTGCTAGGAGAGAGGATGGGGTGGCTTCTGAGACCGTCAGTTTCCCATTCCCAGAGGTCTTCAAGCAGAGAGGGGATAGTGATGTTCAGAGGGGGATATGGAGGAGATTCCCGAATCAGCTAGGTGGTTAGAATAGATAAACTCTAAGGTGTTATTTTTTTGCTCTAAATTTTGCTATTCTGCTCCATGGCTTGATATGGTTAGGTTAATTGCAATTGGACTGGATAGGTTCAAGGCATTCTGAGCCTGAAACTACCATAACACACTTAGACAGACAAGGAGGGAAAGATCTAGTTGCTGGTGCTTGAAGGAAACACAGCCTCACAACAGGGCATGGTGTTCACAGAGTTTGATGTGAGATCATGGGTATTAACTCAGGCACCTGTCACGATGGGGGGCTTTCTAATATAGAGGTCAGGTATGTACTGACAAGTTGGACAGAGCACAGTGCCTGGCAACTCGGGGCAGATAAAGCCAGGGGAGTCAAACACTGGGCAACCACTTGGAATTTGAAGGTCGAACAGCAGTTGGTAGAACCACCAATGCAGGGATGGGGTCACAGGAAGGACTGTATTCCATTCATGTTGTCTCGTATCTCTGGTGTGGCAGGAGGGCAGCTTCTGTGCTAGGTGGTTGTTTATTTCCAGTCCTAGAATTAGAGAGTCTGGGGAAAGGGAGTTGGGAAAGATGGAAATAGATTGGCACAATTGGGTAGACATTTAGGGATTAAGTATCTTCACCTGTGGAAAACATGCAGGAAACAAGGTAGGCTTAACAGCTGCTTCTCTCCCCAGAGTGCAACTCAGTAAACAGAAAATATATAGGAAGCCAAACCCTTAATTACTTCAGCATCTTCCTGTCAACAACTTAGGAACCAGACACAGAAAGATTAGGGAGTAGTTAGTTATGTTCAAACTGATATGTTATGTTAGCCTGAGAGGTGATATTCCTTGTTTTTAACATGGTGGAAAGGAATATGGGAGGAGGTGAGAAGCTGGCTAAAAGAAGTAAAGTACTACTTCTGAGACCCATCTTTATAGCATTGCATCATTCTGGGGGAGACTGCATGACTTTCTTTAAAGCCTTAGGAGTCAAACTGAGAGAATCTTGATGTAATAGAGAGAGTATAGTGTAATGGTTATGAGCATGAATTCTGGAGTCAGTCTGGCTGTTTTAATAATCTGGCTCCATCATTTACCAATTTATGGCCTTGGGCAAGTTATTTAACCTCTCTATAACTTAGATCTATAAAAATGAAGATAATAATAGCAAATATTAGCAAGGTTATAAGAATATGTATTTTTTTATATTCAACTAGATAAAATTCATAGTATCTGGCAATACTACACAAGACCTTCCAGAAAATTAAGAGAGGGGAATGCTTCTCAAATATAAGGCTAACATTTCCCTGATACCAAAACCTAACAAAGATATTACAAGGTAGGAAAGCAACAGACCGAAATCCTGCATGAACATAGATAAAAAAATTCTAAATAAACTTTTAGCAAATCAAATTCAATAATATATAAGAATCATACATTATAACCAAGCGGGATTTATGCCAGGAATGCAAGGGAACATTCAAAAATTAAGCAATGTAATTGACCATATTAACACAATTAAAAAGAAAAACCTTAACCACTTCGCCACCAGGGCTCCAACACAAGTATTAGAATGACTAAAATAAAAAAAGATTGACTATAGTAGTGTTGGCACGGATATGGAGGAACTGGAACTCTCATGCATTGCTGATGGGAATGTAAAATGTTACAATCACAACTTTGGAAAACAGTTTGGTAGTTTTTTAGGGTTTTTTTTGTTTTTGTTTTTTTGGTTTGTTTGCTTGTTTTTTAATTTAAAGTTAAACAACACCTACCATATGATCCAACCATTCCACTCCGAGGTGCCCAAAAGAAAATAAAGCATATGTCCTTAAAGACTTTTCGGAGAGTGTTCATAGCAGCTTTTATTTGTTATAGCCCAAAACTGAAAACATAACTTTGGTGATGGGAAAGACAACACACAATATTGGGGAAATTAGCACAACTTGACCAAGGCAAAGTCATAGAAGCTTCCTAGACACATCCAAATACCTTGAGGGACTGAGCAACTGAGGCTGAGGGCTGGGGACCATGGTCTTGGGGGACATCTAGGTCAATTGGCATAATATAGTTCATAAATAAAATGTTCTACATCCTACTTTGATGAGTAGCATCTGGGGTCTTAAAAGCTTGTGAGCAGCCATCTAAGATGTAACTATTGGTCCCATCATGTTTAGAGCAAAGGAGTGTGAAGAAAACCAAAGACACAAGGAAAATATTAGTCCAAAGAACTAATGGACCACATGAGCATCTACCAGCTTGAGTCCAGAAGAACTGGATGGTGCCTGGCTACCACCACCAACTGCTCTGACAAGGATCACAATAGAGGGTCCTGGACAGAGCGAGAGAAAAATGTAGAACAAAATTCAAATTCACAAAAAAAAGACCAGACATATTGGTCTGACAGAGATTGGAGGAACCCCCGAGACTATGCCCCCGGGCACCCTGCTAACTCAGAACTAAAGCCATTCCCAAAGTTCACCCTTCCGCCAGAGATTAGACAGGTCTATAAAATAAACAATAATGGAAGTGAGATATGTGCTTCTTAGTTCAATCAAGTATACAAGACAAAGTGAGCAACATCTGCCCAAAAGCAAAGAAAAAAAGGCAGGAAGGGACAGGAAAACTGGATGAATGGACACAGAGAACCCAGAGTAAAAAGGGAAAGGGGGAGAGTGCTGACACATTGCAGGGGTTGCAACCAACGTCACAAAATAATTGTGTATAAATTTTTGAATGAGAAACTAATTTACACTGTAAACTTTCACCTAAAACACAATTAAAAAAAAAAAAAAAAACCTGAAAACAACCCAAATGTCATTGACTGGTGAATAAATAAACAAATTGTGGTATAGTGCACAATAGATTAAGACTTAGCAATAAAAAATACTCTATTTTTACCAAAATAACACAAGCCTTCCACATTTGTTTGCTGACTGTGCTCTCCCCCGTGAGGTATTTTCATAAGTGCCACTATGCCCATTTCTTTTACACGTTGTGTAAAAAAAAATTAGCATAGCGCACTTACAAAAATACCTCGTGGGGTCAGGGCCTGGTTGGCAAACAAACATAGAAAAGGTGCGATATTTGCATAAAAATACGGTAATAAACTATTAATACACACAACAACTTGGGTAAATTTCAAAATAATCAAACTGAGTGAACAAAGTCAGACAAAATGGAGTATGTACTATATAATTCCCTTCATATAAAAATCTAAAATATGGAAAGTAATTATATTAACAGACAGCAAATCAGTGGTTACCTGAGGAAGGGAAAGCGTCAGGTAGGGATGGCAGGCAGAGACCTAGAAGGGGCAAGAAGAAAGCTTTAGGAGTGTGGATGTGTTCATTATCTTGATTGTAGGGATGGTTTCATGGGTGTCTACATATGTCAAAATGTATTAAATTGTATACATTAAATACGTGCATTCTATTGCAGGTCAGTTATATCTCAATGAAGCTATTAATAAAAGCAAAGTACTATTGTTTAAAAAAATAACATTTCTTTGGCATTAGAATCATCAGATCTCTGTGCCTGGATTTGGTTGATGAGAAAGAATGAAGAGTGAAGAATGCATCTGGAATTTTTATTTGAGCACAGGGTAGTCGTTATGCCATTCACTGAAGGAGGGAAAAAAAAAACACCAGTCCTAAACCTGCTCATCCACTTATGCTTCCCATGCTAATTAACAGCAACAGGATCCATTGGGTGACTCAAAAATTAGAAGTCCAGGCTCATTCTCAAAACATGTCCTTTCTCCTCAAATTCAATCAGTCAGAATGAAGACACTTATGAATGAATAAGTGAATTAATATGGCCAAATATATACCAGGATTATTTTAAATATAATATGTTGATAAAATTAAAAGATAATTTAATTCATTGCCATAGCCCTTATAGATAAAGATTCACTTAGAACCTACTCATGCTCTCATAAAACTATAATATTATAGCATTTTCTTTTATTACTTCTCAGACTAAAATATATATTTGAGAATATTCAGAAATAATGGCAGTAAGAACATCTCCACAAGAAAATTTCCAAGAGCTCTCTGATTTCTTGATATTTTTCAAAGTGCATTTGGACCAAAGTGAACAAAGGGTCCTGGAGGTATATTTTATTCTCTGAATCTACAGTTCCTAGCGCAGTGCCCAGCAAATAGTAGAAGCTCAGTGAATGTTGCATGGATGAGTGGATGTTCAAGTATCCTTGAGGTTCTGGCATTGAGAATAAGTTATAAGTGCCCACCATGCTCTCAATACAGAGCATAATTCTACATCTTTCCTCAGAGTCAAAATAGCAATCTTTCCTTTTGTCTGTTAGGAAAAAAAAATTGATCAATAAAAGCACAGCAAGCATGAATTACTCCAATCCCATATGCTCTTCTGGATTAAAAACTTTAAAAAATTCATATGGGTCCAAGCTCTCTCATTTCCCAGAAACACTGACTAAAGATCTGCCTTTTGAGAGATATTTACATGTGAACATTGTCTGTAAGCTGCAGCCCTCTTCCCACCTTATCTTGTATTTCTGTGCATCCACACACTAGAAAAAAAAAAGATTAAATCTCCAGGTATCATTCCATCTGAGGGAAATTAAATCACTGGACCAGAACATGTTCCAAGGATCATTTGTCTATTTATCTACCTGAGAGTTTATGTGTTACCTGTCACTTGGTTGCCACTTCAGCAGAGTGCTGGGCTGGACTAAATAAGGGAAATATAGACCTGGAGCTAGAGAGGGGCACACGAGTTCCCATAGTGAGTTCATTGCATGGGAGCAGGATTACAATTGTCCACAGATCCCTGGAGTCAGAAACCACTCATTGTGCCCTCAAGAACCAAAGACAAATGAGCAGAACGGGGAGTAGTGACGGCAAGTAAGACAACTGCACCAATACCTCCTTCTCTTGCCCGAGACTCTGGCCTTGGACATGCTCCGCTAGCCCACACTTCAATCCTGCCTTTGCTTCTCAACTACTTTGACTAGGAACCCTGGTGGTGCAGTGGTTAAGAGATTGGCTGCTAACCAAAAGGCTGGCAGTTCAAATCCACCAGCCTCTCCTTGGAAACCCTATAGGGCAGTTCTACTCCATTCTAAAGTGTCTCTATGAGTTGGAATCGACTGGAAGGCAAAGGGGAAAAAAAAGAACATACACTAAAAAACAGTTGCCATTGTGTGGACTCCAGCTGAAGGCAACCCATGTGTGCCGGAATAGAACTGTGCTCCATAGGGTTTCAGCGGTTAAATTTTTGGAAGTAGATTGCCAGGCCTTTCTTCAGAGGCACTTCTGGGTGGACTCAAACCTCCAACCTTTCAGTTAGCAGCCCAGCACATTAACCGTTTGCACCATGCAGGGATTCCCTAATATGCATAAGTCTGTCTTTATTGCCTCTCTTTCTATACTCCGAGGTCTGACTTACTCATCCTTGCTCTTTGAATCCATCATAGTGCCTAAATTATCCCTCCAGTGTTCCACAAGTTCCCCACTATAAACCTCCATACATGATCCACCCCTACTCCTTCATCAGCGGTAATTGGTTCATCTTATCCATATGAATCAACCTTTCTGTGATCCAAAGTGAGTGATGGGCTCACAGTTGATAATAGACCTCTGCCCACGACTCAACTATCCTAGCTCCTTTTTTCTTCCCTGCCCCTGGTAAGTCATATTTAATGATCATTACAAACAAAAATGGAGAAAAGATTGAGGTTGTCAAGGATTTCATTTTACTCAGATCCACAATCAACACCCATGGAAGCAGCAGTCAAGAAATCAAACAATGCATTGCTGCAAAAGACCTCTTTAAAGTGTTGAAAACCAAACATGTCACCTTGAAGACTAAGGTGCTCCTGACCCAAGTCATGGTGTTTTCAATTGTCTCATATGTATGTGAAAGCTGGACGATGAATAAGGAAGACCGAAGAAGAATTGACGCCTTTGAATTGTGGTGTTGGCAAAGAATATTGAATATACCATGGACTGCCCAAAGAATGAACAAATCTGTCTCAGAAGAAGTACAGCCAGAATGCTCCCTGGAAGCGAGAATGATGAGAGTACATCTCACATACTTTGGACGTATTATCAGGAGGGATCAGTCCCTGGAGAAGGACATCATGCCTGGTAAAATAGAGGCATTAGCGAAAAAGAGAAGGATCCTCAGTGACATGGGTTGACACAGTGGCTGCAACAATGGGCTCAAGCGTAGCAATGATTGTGAGGATGGCGCAGGACCAGGCAGTTTCATTCTGTTGTACATAGGGTCGCTATGAGTTGGAACCGACTCGATGGCACCTAACAACAACAGTGTAAAAAAACAACTCTTTAGGAAAATGATTTGTTTATAGATAGTGCTTACTTTTTTTATTAAGATAAACTAGTTTGACTTACTGACCCTTAACTATTTCTTTAAAGACCCGTAGACAAAATTCATTATGCACTAACCAAATTATTCTGGCAATATGAATAGAGAAATGGCAAAGGGTGAGTCAAAAGAACGAAGTAATTGAAGAAGTATTTGATTATTTATTGATATACATATGGCCACATTTTACTAACAATAATACACATCCACACATACACACAAATGTTACATATGTGCAATCTAAATCCTCTAAGATTTGTGAGTTGTTTGTGAAATGATTGAGATAAAATCCTAGCTCTCTTTTGTATAGATATTTGGCCTTACACAATTTAATCTTTTCTGCCTTGGGTTTCTTATTTGTAACATGGGGATAATGATAGTACCTTTTTCCCAGGGTTGTTATGAGAAATAGTTGAGATAATCCACATAAAAGAACTTAGCAAAGTGCCTAGCACAAAGTAGCTATATGATAAATATTACTTTATTAAAATTACTCTAATCCTATTTTCTATTGTACATTATATATATTTACTATTACTGTTATACTGTGGACGATTTCTAAGTGAGTTCTCAGATTTTTTTCATAGATTATAAAATTTAAGTTTCTTTTGCTTTTCCTCACGTGTCATATATCCGTCTTATTAAGGTTTTTTTTTTGAGACATAATTAGCTTTTAGCTAACTAA
Organism: Trichechus manatus latirostris; assembly: GCF_000243295.1. Lineage (NCBI taxonomy): Eukaryota > Metazoa > Chordata > Mammalia > Sirenia > Trichechidae > Trichechus > Trichechus manatus. The sequence continues at coordinate 3,206,708 of NW_004444081.1, forward strand.
CAGAGAGAGAGAAAGCCTGGGTACTATACCCTAACATTTGGTGTGGATCGCTGTCATCCCAAATCATTAAGTAAGATATAGTTGAGTTGTTTTCTTTTTTTATATTTGAGTTTTTTTTGTTAATAAGCTGAGAATTAATTGACTTAAATCCTGGCTTCTGAGTTTCCAGTCTAAGAGAGATAATAGTAATATGTGCTTAAGGGAAATACAAACAATTGACCCCAGATTGAAAAAGCATTAAATTTTGCAATGATTTATTTCTCAAGTCGGGTGGTGAATATAGAGATATCAATTAGGTACTTTCATGTTTACCAGAAATATTTCACATTAAACACATTTTAAACATTAAGTAAAGGCTGACTTGAGGACAAATAAATTAATTTATAATTTTTGCTTTTATAGCCATTGAAACTGCGCTTAATTATTTTACATTAAAATGTAATTGTTTGTATGCTGTAATTTGAGGGACCTTTATACATTCTTTCACATATAGTAAAATTTGCCTCGTGTTTATTCATCTTGTGGTCTGCTCTGAACGCTGACTCTCAAAGACATCTAATCGGAGAAATACATATGTAATTCTCTACATTCTCTTTAAACATTCTATCTTTCCATAAGTGTATTTGCTCTTATTAAAGATCAGTCTCTATTTCTTATCACTTTCAGCTTGTCCTAGTTGTACCAAATTTTAATACTCATTCTACCAACTAGTATGGTATCATTTGCACACATAATGAGCATGGTCATTCAGGTTATTGATTGAGCTATTAAATACCATTAAATGCAGGGATAATTATGATGGAAAATCAATTGTTATGTCATTCCTGGTTAACATAATCCATTGATTTCAATTCTATGCATATTCACCAGTGATATCTATCTACCTTAATATTTATATATGGTCTATTCTGCCTATCCAGGTAGTGGACATATATATATATATGTGTGTATATATATATATGTATATATATAATCCAAGACACAACCAAAGACCTAATTTATGACATCATAGATTATATCCAAAACGTTTCCTTTACATATAAAATCAGCTATCATATCACAGCAAATTCAAGCAGTCTGGTTAAACTACTTTTAAAGAAAATCAAGCCGTCCTCTGAGAAGGGACTCACAATAATCACCTTTAATGTCCTCATTTTCAGATGAGTAGATTGTAAACCTGAGAAGCTAAGATGGTTTCATTATCTGGCTTTTATTTTTTGTGGCTTTCAAATACAAATAAATTTGAAAAATATTTTAGATTAATTTCTATCCTGAATTATCTACTGCATTTTAGATGGTAATTAATTTTTGGTTTATATTTCCTTATCGTTTTCCCAAAGATAGAAGTTAACAGGTCAGAAATTTTCCATCAATCTTCAAAGAATATTGAAATATGAAAATAACAAGCATATAACATTTTAGATGAGTTGTTAAGTATTCCAAAGGTCAACAATTTAATCTTGTTTTCTTTAGAAAGTTTTAATAAGTTACCTATTCTTTATGTCATTCTGTGTGATAGGATAGAGCCACAGTATCAATAGCCCAAATATTCCAGTCATACACACATTAATGAGGAGCTCATGCTATTAGTACGACTCACAAACGCAGCCAAGTAACACATCAGTCTAGTAGCCATCAACATGTCTATTGCAGAAAGACTTAGCATGTGTTTGCCTTCCTTCCTTCCCTATTAATAACTACATCTAATGAACTAATCATGGATTTGTTTAAAACATAGAGAACACCCAGAGCAGGATATTATCTCACACATGTTCTGAGACTTAAAAGCCCTCAAAGGCCCTTGGGAAAAAGTTCCAAAGTCTGAGTGTTCATCATTATTTTACTCAACTGAAGATGTTTTTGAGATCCTCAATCCCACATTTAAACATTTGTTAAAACTAATATTGAAAATATATTGCAAAAATTAGTTAAGGAAATGAAACAGGCCTGATAAATTTGTATATCTAGCAAGATCTTTTAGGCCTTAAAAAGCCATTTTTTGTTTTTTTACTTGAGAAAATGATAAAATAAACCAAATCCCTAAATAAACCAGGCGGCTGTCCAACTGGATTTAACTTAATTAACTCTGAGGTAATTCAAATCTTTCTGGGGAAAGTAGTTTTCGTAGTTAGAGAACTCTGTTTTGAGGTAACTATCAACCATAACTGAGCAACACAAAAGAAGAGTTGGATAGCTGGGGAACTAGATCATGTTCCTGGGTAGAAAGACTGAGCATTGTAAAGATATCAGTCTAAACAAATTATGTTAACAGTTTCTTGCAATTCCAATCAAAATACCAGTGGGATTTTTGTTTGTTTATTCTTTTTTTTAATTACTGTAAAAATACAGATTATACGACATTTGCCGATTCAACATTTTTCATGTGTCCAGTGGAGTTTTTGAAAGAAACTGAGAGGAAAAGGCAAAATGGTACTAGAATTAATTTAGAATAATAAACAAGAGAGGAAAGACATTTTTATAAAAATAAATAGTTGTCATGAATGGGAGAACTTATTCTACTAGATAGTAAAACATATTACTAATATAGAGTTGCTAATGCCTTGTGCTACTGGCACAAAAATGACACAGAAAGTTCAATATTCAAAAGAGGCCAAGAACAGCTCTTGCCATATTGAATAATCAATGTATGATAACTTAGGTATTATAATTCAATAAGAAAGAGTAATAGTCAATAAACAGTGTTGCAAGAATTTATTAGATTTTTGGCAAAAAGTAACATTAGATTTTTACCTCACTAATGCAGGCCTACATGGATCCAGGTTTTTGGGGGACTAAACGTATCACAATTCTGCATGCCCACTTTAAGAAAGAGAATACGATGGTACAAATATATAATTAGTTTTGAAAGTGAATATTGATTTAGAATGAGAAAAACACAACAAAATACAAGCCTAAAAAAGCTAATAGATACCATAAATATTACGAAATCTGAAATATATATATATGTATGTAGCAGATAACTTGTATAATGCTTTTCCCACTACATGTTTTGGCTTCATACTCAGACTGCTGAGCCGAGAAGTCAAGGCTGAACGATTCCAAAGATAATACTCTAAAACATTACACTATACTTCTTATAAAAGAAACAAAGAGCTAATATTCTTAATATATGGAAAAACTGTTTTGAATGAGTACGGAGACCACCACAGCCCATTAGAAAAGTGGACAATTACTAAAGAGGAAACACCAATGATTAATAATCATTAAAAATCACTCAATTTTAAAATGGATATATACTTTATCAAATTAGAAAATAATTTAAAAATGATAATTCACAGCATTGATAGATTAAGGCTCATACACTGCTTCTGAGAATAGAAATTTGTACAAGCGTCAGGAAATTAATTTGGCAATTTGGCAAAGTGTATTTATTAATAGCTGTAAAAATGTTCATCCCACTTCATGCAGTCATTCCACTTTCAAGAAAATAAATACAGGCAAAGCTTTATGCCAAAGATTTACATCACACTATTTATAAGGGAAAAAAAAATAAAGGGAATGGATAAACAAATTATGGGATTATGGTATAGAAAAATATATATAATACATACCATTAAATTATATTTTTGATATTTCTGTAATATGGTGAAAATACTTAGACTGCCAAGTGAAAAAATGTATTCTAGTATAATACATAATACAATCTCAATCACATTAAAAAAAAATATATACAAACACACACACACATTTAAGTAGAGCTGTAAAGCTACTTATGCAGATTAAGAGCTATAATTTTAGAAACAACATTATACAATTTTTACTTAAATTGCAAATGCAGTTTTATAAATAATTACTTTATTTCACGATCTACAAAACAGAACATTTGTTCCTACTTCTCTAATTCTCGCTGGCAAGTTTGAGAATTGGTGAGGGTGTTATGTATATTGCATACATTGTTATCACACCATTCAACTTGGTGCGTTCAGAATAGGTGTCTCGTATCCTGAGCGCCAGGTCCGCCTCCCTCACCGTCGTGACAGTCTGCACAGCTGCAGTTATCTGTCTGGTGGTCTCCCAGAAGTGGTTGTGTTTTATTGTAAGGCAGTATTAGTGAAGCCCCTGGGCTCTTATGTGAGGAAGGGCACTATATAAATGCAAAATAGTCAATTTTATTCATGCTGTCATAAAAAAGAGATCTTACTTTATGCTAGCAGTTTTTCTAGGAAACTGGCTATTCTTAGTATAAGGCTTCTCATTCTTAGGGCCTCCGTAACCTATTGCACAAAATTATTTTTCACCCCAGGACAACAGGTGCCTTCAAGGGTGCAGAACAGTCATTAGAAATGTCACCTTAAGCCAGTGTTGGTCCGCGCGGAGGACTGGATGCTCATCTGGATGGTTCAGACAATAGCTGCTTCCAGCTCACTCTGGCTCTGGCTGAAGTTGCAGATATCTGGCTGTAAGAACACAGTGAGCCAACTCTTCCCCTGGTCTCATCAGTGGCCACCTTTCACACCACCTCCATCATGGTGGCAGAGTGAAGCACGCAGGCTCAGCAGTCAGGGTGACCTGGCTGTGCTGCTAGAGAGCTCTATGTCTTTGAGTTTAGGTTCTTCATTTGTAAAACTGAGTGCATCGTCTCTTTAGGGCCGTTATAGGATGATGTAATAAGGCATGCATGAAAATCATAGAGCACAATGCCGGACACATAGTAAAGTTCAGTAAAAAATAACTAGTTGACATTGAGTTGATTCTGACTCATGGCTGCCCCATGTGTGTCAGGGTAGAACTGTGGTCCATAAGGTTTTCAGTGGCTGATTTTTTGGAAGTAGGTCACTAGGCTTTTCTTAGAAGGTGCCTCTGGGTGGACTTGAACTTCCAACCTTTCAGTTAGCAGACGAGTATGCTAACTTTGCACCACCCAGGGATTCCTACAAAAGTTCAATACTGTTATCTGTTATACTCAATAGTTTTGTTTCCCTCATTTATCTTAAACCTGAGAACTGTGTTTAGGATACTATGCAATGGGCAGAAGGTAGGGCTATAGCTGGAGGACAAGACTTATAGGGCCTTGTATCCGCCCCCTAAAGAATTTACGAGTGCTAAACATAGAAAGGTTACGACTTGAAGTGGCCTTAGAAACTATCTGTTCCATTCTCTTTGTTTTTCAAATAAGGAAACTTTCTTAAAACAAGCCAATGCGGTTCAATAGTTCAGTCTGACATGCTGAGGGTCTCAGAAGGAATCAAATACACTTGACACATTAATTTAGTTGAGAGATAATTTGGGTCATAGGCCCCTCCTTTCTCTTTTTCTCTTTTGCCCCTTTAAAATGCTAAAATAAAATTGCACTGCAGTAGGACCCACACTTTTCATAATGTGCTACCTTTGGATCACCAGCCATTATCTTTGCTTATTCTCATGTGTCATTTTTATTTTTAATTGTAGTAAAAATATATATAACACAGCATTTGCCAAGTCACCATTTTTACACATACAATTCAGTGACACTGATTATATTTATCATGTTGTGCTATCTTAACCAGTATTCATATCCAAATGTTCCATCGCCATGAATAGATATTCCATGTTTGCTAAACAATGACTCCCCCCTTTTCCCCTCCCACCCACCCCTGGTAACAGTAATAAACTTTGATCTCTATACATTTGCCTATTCTAGATATTTCATGTAAGTGAGATCATACGATATTTGTCCTTTTGTAATAGACTTACTTCACTCAGCGTAATGGTTTCATGGTTCACCAATGCCACAGCCTTTATCAGAACTTCTTTTCTCTTTTGCTTGTTATCTTGAACCATCTTGTGTTGTTCCTTTAGCGTTAATGCTCTAGCAAGCTATCTCTTTTCCTGAAGTATTTAGAACCACACCTTTTATTTTTGCCTCACCTTACCTTTTTTAAATTTTTGAAGCCCTAAAGACAGAATGGGTGTTTAGAAAACAAAACTTAAAATATACATGCTGAAATGGCAAGGAAAGAGCCTCCATTTCTATCACTCTTTGCCATGGTGCTGATTCCAAGCCTCTGACCGAAAAGAATTAAAATTAAGCATCAATATTCATGCCTGCTCTCCCAAGGAATTCTTCCATTCTATGGATCTATAATTCAAACCATCAGAAAAAGGTACTCTTCCCCTCTGTCTCAACTCTGTGGAAGGAAAAACGAAAGCCCCTTCCCCGTGCTTCCACCTCTACCCACTACTATCCTAGCTCCTATTTAAAGAATGAGGAGTTACTAACTTGTTTGGACAGAACTAGGACATTAGTTAGCAAAGGTGTTTCTACTGGTATCATCTCTCTAATCCAGGCATCTTAATCTTTTTGTTCCATGGGCCCCTTTGGCAGTTTTGGGAAGCCTATGGACTCCTTCTCAGAATAATGATTTTAAATGCAAAACTTAGATAAATTACAAGGGAAACTCATTCTATTCAAATAGTTATCAAATTATGAAAAAAAATTGTGATATAGCAACATATATATCTTTATTAACACATTAAATAGCAAGATCTAGTGGTGGGTCTAATAACCACCATAATACTGACGCAGTGATGAGCACAAATATTAGTTTCAGACAGCTGCAACAACTGTAATGTGGTATGAAAATATCTGTGATTTCTATTGATGACAGTCATAAATTCTGCTAATCCTACTGTGATTTCTTTCCTACATTCCTAATTGAAGGAAATGCTAAACTCTAGTTAGAAGTTAGTGAAAATGAGGATGTAATGTTTCCCCATCCACTTTCAGGGACCCTGTGAATTCTATCCATGGATCCTTTAGTCTCTGGAGCCCAGGTTAGAAGCTGCAGCTGAGTTTCCTGCCATAGACCTAAACAGGCCTGACCCTTCTGACTTGTGACTCCTCTTCCTCTCCCTAAGGCAGAGCTGATGACCTGACTTGGGGTCGCTCTTGGAGACTGGCTATTTCTGCTTCTCATTTCTTGCTTCAGGAACATCTGGGCAGAAAGATCTCAAATTTTAGATTTAGGTGAGGGGGAAGCAAATGGAATTTTCCAGTTAGGAAATGTTGTATATAATATCTAGGAGTTTAGATACCACTTGGTGCAATTCATCCCCCAAAATAAAATGTTCTCAAGCATACCTGGAAAACGCTCATACAGCCCCCTTAGAAAGGTTCCAGTGATAGAGTTCACACTACTTTTCAAACAGGCAGCTCGTTTATTAATGGACATAATTATTAAAAGCTCCACCAGGTGCTCCTTGGAAACTCTATGGGGCAGTTCTACTCCATCCTATAGGGTCACTATGCGTCGAAATCGACTCGATAGCAATGGGTTTGGTTTGCTTTTTTTATAATTCTACCCGGCACTAAGTGCAGTGCCTGATACACAGAAAACACTCAATGGTTTCTTCTGTTGAATTAATGCTCTAATTTTTGCCTTCTGGGGGTAAAAAAGTCTCTACTCTCTTTCAGATGATAGCCTAACTTGTGTTTTTCCTAAAGGGACAGGATAATTAGGTGCAGTGCCCCAGCAGACAGGGGTTCAACAGCTCATGACTAGAGTTATATCAACTTAATAAATGTACATATTTTCCATCTTAAAAAAAATACTTTGTTGGTCTTACTAAGTGGGGAAAGGAGACATACCAAACCAATACAACTCTTCAAATATTGAAATCAGCTTCCAGGGATGTCACTCAAAAAATGTTCCTTTCTCGTAATAAAGTTTCCCAAATCTTGCAAAAATCATGAGACTTTGCCCAATCATCAGCCTTTGCTGTAGGCACTCAGGTTGATCAATTTTAGCCTTTTTAGAGGGTGTTGCCCTAAACTAGACCCAGACATTCAAATGTGGTCTGATTTCATCAGAGTACAGCGAAGCCATCATAACTCTTGCTTTGGACTTGTACTTCCATTAATAAATATAGCTGACTTTTATTTTCAACAGCTTCATCACATTGAGTTTGCAATTGAGTAAAAGCCCAAAAGTCTCACATTTAACCTTATCTCTGTCTATTAGCCACATCCTGATCACTTTTAAGACAGGTATTTCCTGTCAAGTCACTTATAATATTATAGAATACATTCCACACTCTTTTAGCATGATCTACAAGACTTTTCATAATAAAGTGTTTATATTTATTACATACCATGCCCAGCTATACATAATTGGCTATATTAATTTCAGTTAGCAACCTGTAGAGGAGGTACCAAAAGGAAATCCAGGACTCAAAGCCAGGGAGCCTGGCACTAGGATCTATTTGCTTGACCACCACACAATATTGCCTTTCACAATTTGCTCCCTGCTTATATTTCCAGATTTGCCTCCCCAAAGTCCCCACCTACTGTGTTCCAAAAATGGCAAACTTTTTGACCTTTCTTCCCAAGTTTCATGCATTTCTGTGTCTCTCTGCCTTGTTTGTAGTATTCACTATGCCTGGAATACCAATCCCATTCCTTTATTGCTTGATATCTTGAGCGGCTTGAGGAAGTAAAACAGAATAGGGAAAGGGAAGAAGTTAAGCAAGGAGGTGGTTTCAGGTGAAGTCTAGCCTTACTTAATCCCACTGGGAGGCCTGGATTGCTTCACATTGTACACCTTCACCAGTCAGCCATTGGCTGCAGACATGGGGTGGGGTGCTGATGAACAGTTGTGACTCCCAGGCACCTCTGGGCAAGACAACTTCTACTATCCAAGGACACTCAACCATCTGGAGAAGGTTGCATGTGTGAACCGTTATTCGTGCCCATAGCCACTGAAGGATGGAAACCAAGAAGAGGGGATCCCAGGGGATCTGGATGGAGCGCCAACAACATCTGCCTCGCTTAGTATAGTAAAAGTTTTGAAAGCCAGAACCTGTGTAAGGCAGAAACCTATCAGAGAAGGAAAGCTCAAATATTTTCCACTAAATAGAGAACGATAGAAAAGTGGTAACTGCATCTTGTCAAAGGTAGAAAACTTGTGAGACCTAGAAAAAATAAGGCATTCTCATTGAGTTTCAGCTCTCACAGATGTCACTGTAAAATGTTTTTCCTTCTCCATACCCAAGATCAAATGCTACTCTAGCAGACTTCTTTAAGAATCTTATCCCTACTAATAAATCCTTCATTGTTCTCGGTTGACTTAAATCTTTCTTAGAACAAATATAAACGTATTAATAATAAGCAGCCTTTTTGTTCATACTCCCATACCAAGATAAAAATTGTAGGGACTCTTTGATTTTGGGGATTTAAATAAACAACAATAAAAACAAAATGTAATAAGACTGACTAAATCAGTAATGATCAATACTTAGTGTCATAGATTGAATTATGTCCCCCAAAAAACGTGTATATCAGTTTGGCTGGGCTATGATTCCCAGTACTGTGTGGTTGTCCTCCATTTTGTGATTGTAATTTTATGTTAAATAGGATTAGGGTGGGATTGTAACACCTTTACTAAGGTCACATCCTTGATCCAACATAAAGAGAGTTTCCCTAGGGTGTGGTCTGCACCACCTTTTGTCTTACAAGAGATAAAAGGAAAGCAAACAGAATGGGAGACCTCATACCACCAAGAAAGCAGTGCTGGGAGCAGAGTGTGTCCTTTGGACCCAGGGTCCCTGGGCGGAGAAGTTCCTAGTCTAGGGGAGGATTGGTGAGATGGTCGACAGAGAGAGAAAGCCTTCCCCTGGAGCCGACGCCCTGAATTTGGACTTTTAGCCTACTTACTGTGAGGAAATAAATTTCTCTTTGTTAAATCCATCCACTTGTGGTATTTCTGTTACAGCAGCACTAGATGACTAAGATACTTGGTTTATAATCAGTTAATGTTATGTAAATGTACAGAAAATATATACAAACTATTTCTATACTTTAGGTCTAGGGCTAATGATCAATTCTTCCTTGCTAAAGTAAAAGCGCTACATCAGCCAGGATTACTTGGAAAATAATACCTTCCCAGTGCCCTCTGAACACTTGTATTCTTTCAGCCCAAAGTCTGTGCACCTTCTGCTGATTCTCTTCTATTTCCACAGTGGTCCATGATGTCCTTGAAGGACCAGTCCTTTCTTGTATCAAGATAACAAACTATTTCTGAAGAAGTTTCTGTTTGTCTCTATGAATACAGCTTTATCTATTTTTTATCTTTTATGTATTTCCTTATTCTTTACCTATTTCCTGTTTTTATTTCCTTCTAAACAAGTCTATGAAAAGGACGGAATGTCAAGAGAGGGCTTACAATCTTCTCTCACTTACAAAAAAGTCTTCTAGTTCTTATGTAGTAGCAGAAGGAAAAGAGAGTTTTTACATATTTTATCTATATTTTCTGGTAAGATAACATTTTTCCTTCTAAATACTATTTGAAAATTCTCCTTTTATGCATAAGTAATTTAATATCTGCATTTCCCAGATCCTATAGTCGTTCTATGTTGAATTGTCAGTAGTCTATGTTTTCTGCTTGTGCTACCTCATCATATAGCAGGTCTTCTAAAGTCACAGGCCCTTTGTAAAGCAACGTTGCTCTTACTGGTTCTAATACTTCCTCACTCACTCTTCTAGTGTAAGTATTATGGGGTCGGATAACCAAGTTAGATCCTAGCACAATACTTGTGATTTAATAAGTGTTTAATAAATAAGTGGTAAATAAATAAATAGATGAGAAGTAAAGCCATCCTTACCTGATACCTTTCATGCTCCAAAATAATATTTTCCCAAGTCCCAAAAGCAATATGTATTTTACTCAATTTCAGAAGCAAAAACATTCGAAAACATTGCAACATATACAGAAGGCAAAACAGGAACTACTTGTAATCCAACAACCCAGATATGTCCATGGTTGATATAGGGTCATTAGGAGTTGGAGTCGACTTGACAGCACACAACATTTTGTTATACGGCTATATGATACACATGTACACACACTTAAACAAACACATTGTTACAAAAATTAAAACACTTTATATTTGGATTCCTGGTTTCCTTTTCTCTCTAACAATGGAGTAAGAATATTTCCATATATCATTTATTCCCACCCCACTAAGTGATCAGCCTGTTGTACACAACCTACTTATTGAAAAATTTATCTTTTTCACCAGTGATTTGAAATACCACCATTATCATATATTCAATGTCCATTTGTACTGGGATGTATTTCTGAGTACTCTGTCTTGTTCCCTTGATTTATCAACTTATATTTTAGTCTACTTCTCACATTCTTTCCTTTTTCAGAAATTTCTCAAATGCCAGAAGCAGTTTGCTTTTCCCTATCCACAAATAATAATCTTGAAGTTATTTCTATTGAAATTGCAATAAAATTTCGGATTATCGTAGAGACAACTATTCACAAGAATAAGCATTCCTATAAAAAACAGAGTACATTTTTCTGTTTATGTAAGATTTATTTATATTTCTAGATGGGGGTTTAGTGTTTTTTTAATATAGGTCCTGAATATTCCTTAATCGGCCTACCCTTAGGTATTTTGTTATTTCTGTTGTTATTGCCAATGATATTTTTCTTCCAAATCATTATTGTCAGTGTGCAGGAAAGCTTTATATGTTTAAGTATTAATTTTGTATTCTGCTACTTTTTGAATCTCTTATTAATTCTGATAGTTTTCTTTTTTTTATCCTTTTGCGGTTTCCACATATACAATCTTATCTGTATATCATAATAATATTGCCTCCTCCACTACAAGTTTTTTTAAGGAGCCCGGGTGGGTAGCACAATGGTTAAGCACTCGGCTGCTAACAGAAAGTCTGGAGGTTCAAACCCAACAGCAGGCTCTTCAGGAGAAAAGACCTGGAGATCTGCTTCCATGAAGATTACAGAGTAAGGGGCAGTTCTACTCTGTCATACAGAGTTGTTATGAGTTGGAATCAACTCAACGACACACAAGAACAACATTTTAAGTTTTATACCTTTTGTTTCTTTGCCTTGTCTAATTTATTAACAAGTACATCTGCATTCTAGACTACTGTTTACTGATAGTAGTTACGGTGGGCATGGTTGTCTTATGTATGGCTGATTACTGGTAACCGGTGTTTCTGCATTGAAACTGGTGCTGGGTCTTAATTAAGATGTATGAGCGCCTGGAGAGAGTGACAGAGATAAAGAGATGGCAAGTGGGTGTGTGTACGTGTGAAAAGAAAGACAGAGAGAGAAAGATCTGCTATTTTTATTATTGTTTTCCTCAATATTTGATGACATATTTGATACTGATTTTTGGCCCTATGGAGATGATCATATGATTTTACAATATCATATATATTTATTAAGAGGTTTGCTAATTTTGAACCAATCACACATTCCTGGGATTAACCTAAATTGGTCAAGATCCCTATTTTAGATGTGTCTATTTTATACAGCATACGGTTGGTTTTCCTTTTTTTATCTAGAGTTATTTTTTTTAACATATATTTCCCATTAATGTTTATTCACATGGCTGATATGTTTGGTCTTAATTCTGTCATTGTGTTTTAAGGTTGTGAAGCCCTGCTCTTACTTCCCCACAATTCAGTGTGGATTTGTTGAGATTTGTATGTTTATGATTTTACTTTGGCAATTTGGAGGCTTGTTGTCTCTTTTTATTTATTCTATTGGTGACCTCTGTACCTTGAGATAATGTCCTTAAACCTCTATTTCATGAGTTATAACCTCTAAACCAGGGAAGGTAAGAGATTTGTACACTGACACTACTTTCCATTTCCCACTTGCATTCTTTTCCTCCACAGCCCAATCTCAATTCTTCCGTTGTTACTTTTGTACGTTGCAATAATATGCCTAACATTGATTATTTGATTCATCCACTGTATGTGTTAGAAGAGGAGGAAATTTACTTATTCATACAATCTTCTGCCCTCTCTCTCCCTGCTACTTCTTAATTTCTCATAATTACCTACATTATTTCTACATTATTATTCCATTGAAAGTTAAGCCTTAGTCTATATAAACTTAAAATAATTTTTTATTATCAATTTTGTTTCCAAGCATTCTTTATTGATTGTCCAGGTGTCTAAAATTTGTTTCTAAGGACATTTTAAAAGTGTTTAAGTACTTTTTTCATGCTCAAAATGTCTATTTCTTGCCTTACATTATAATTATTTCCTGGCACTTTATAAAAGTTCTTGGTCCATCATTCTTTCTCTTAGACTCCATAGACATTATTTCACTGACTTCTAGTGTTCCATGGTGCTGTGATTAAGTCTGATGCTAACCTGATTCTTAAGACGTGGCTTGAGTTTTTTTTTCCTATATCAAAGGAGTCTCTCTTTATCATTGAAGTACAGTAAGTTTACCAGGTTATATCTTGTGTTTATCATTCCATATCCTGATACACACTGTAAACCTAGTATCCTGTCTCCATTTTTTTTCTGTTATAACTTTGATTTAATGTTTCATTTGTTCTGTTATCCTCCAATGATGCACTCATTACGTGTTTACATGAATTTCATACTACTGTTTTAATCTTATTTCCATTCAACTGTTTTTTTTGTTTTTTTCCTATCTTGTCTTCCATGTCCTTTACTGTGGTTTTAGGAGTATCTATTGTCCTTTCATGCAGCTATTAATGTGACTTTCATTTATGAAATTTTTCCCCTTCTGTTTGATTCCCGAACTCTATTAGCTCAATTTTCATCACACTCTGTTGTCTTACCATTTCTTCTTAAACCCTTGTATCCATTATTTGATCTCCAAGGGACCATTCTCTCTTTAATTTCTTTGGTTTCCTAGGTTTGTGTTGATCTATAATTGTCATCTGCTTTGTGATGTAATTTGTATGGTTTCTATTCTGTATCTTGGTTTTACTTTTACTTTTATTTTTGCAGTATTTTCATACACTCTATGTTTAATTTTGTTTATGATTTTGGATGGGGACTATTCATTCAGCTATTTGTTGATGTATTATGTAGGTTAGGAGAAGAGAACTGTGTTCAATTAACAAACAGTTTTGATTTGAGTCTGCAGTCTTTTGCTCACCAGTACTATACCTTGCAAATATGTCTTTCCTCTGGGCTAGCAGGATACTCTGGTTTTGAAATCAGAGTAGACAGATCTGAATTCTGATGCCAACTCCTTAGCTCTACAACTTTGTCAGGTCACTTCAACTCTCTTAGCCTCGTGCTCTGCATTTTAAAAATTATGTAACAACAGCACCTACTTCACAGGGTTCTGTTAAGGGTAAAAGGAGATAATCCATGTAAAGCAGTTAGTGCAGTGCCTGGTACGTGGTAAATCCTTAAGAGTAACAATTATTACTAGAGAAATGACCCAGTATCAGTCTTTGTGCAATGATTTGGTAGTTTAGCATTTGCGTGTCTTTAGCTGACTTAACTTATCAACTGCAAGATTGATTGCTATCCACTATTTCTCCCTCAAGTAGCCCTGGTGGTGCAATATTTAAGCAGCTGGGCTGCTAACCAAGAGGTTGATGGTTCAGACTCATCCAGCAGCTCCATGGAAGAAAGACCTAGTGATCTGCTTCCATAAAGATTACAGCCCAGAAAACCCTATGGGGTAGTTCTACTCTGTCATATAGGGTAGCTATGAGTCAGAATGGACTCAACAGCACCTAACAACATTTCTCCTTCACTCTGTGACACCTTGTATCTTTTCCCTATTGCTGTTGTAACTAATTACCACAAATTTAGTGGCTCACAACAGCACAACTTTATTATCTGAAAGTTCTGGAGGTCAGAGTTCCATAATAGATCTCAGTGAGCTAAAGTCAAGGTGCCTGCAGGGCTGCATTCCTTTCTGGAGACTCTAGGGGAGAATCTACTTTCATGCCTTTTCCAACTATTAGAGGCTGCCTACATATTCCTTGGCTCATAGCCCCTCTCCATCTTCAAAGACAGCAATAGTCACGTGAGTCTTTTCCACAATGCCATCCCTCTGGTTCTGATTCTTCTGACTCCCTCTTCCCCACTGAACGACCCTTGTGGTCACATTGGATCCCTCTGGGTAATCCAGGTTAATCTCCTTATTTTACCTAAGCCTATTAGCAATGCTAATTCCATCTGTAACCTTCACTCCCCCTTGCCATGTAACGTAATGTATTCACAGGTTCTAGAGATTAGGATGTGGATATCTCTTGGTAGAGAGAGAATTATTCTGTCTATCACATACCAATAGCTTGCTTTTTGTGAAAATAGCCTGTCTGTTTTTACAATTAGTCCCATCTTCTGTTACTGTCTCTAATGTCAGACTGCGTTTTTCCAGACACCCTCTGCACACGCACATTTTTGTGCTAAGGTAAGGGATATTGAGTTTTGTCCTTTAGAATATCTAGAAACTGCACCAACTGGACCAATAATCAACACCGTGATAAACGGAGAAAAGATTGAAGTTGTCAAGGATTTCGCTTTACTTGGATCCACAATCAACATCCATGGAAGCAGCAGTAAAGAAATCAAACAACTCATTGCATTGGGCAAATCTGCTGCAAAAGACCTCTTTAAACTGTTAAAAAGCAAAGATGTCACTTTAAGGACTAAGGTGCACCTGACCCAAGCCATGGTGTTTTCAATCACCTCATATGCATGTGAAAGCTGGACAATGAATAAGGAAGATTGAAGAATTGATGCCTTTGAATCATGGTGTTGGCAGAGAATATTGAATATACCATGGACTGCCAGAAGAACAAACAAATCTGTCTTGGAAGAAGTACAGCAGGAAGATTCCTTAGAAGCAAGGAGGCTACACTTTGTCTCACATAATTTGGACATGTTATCAGGAGGGACCAGTCCCTGGAGAAGGACATCATGCTTGGTAAAGTAGAAGGTCAGTGAAAAAGAGAAAGACCCTCAACAAGATGGGCTGACACAGTGGCTGCAACAATGGGCTCAAACATAACAATTGTGAGGATGGCACAGGACCAGGCAGTGTTTTGTTCTGTTGTATATAGGGTCACTATGAGTTGGAATCAACTTGATGGCACCTAACAGTAACAATATATCTAGAAAGGAGTCCTGGTGGCACAGTGCTTAAGGCGCTCAGCTACTAACAAAAAGGTTGGTGGTTCAGACCCACCGACCACTCCACGGGAGAAAGATGTGGCAGTCTGCTTCCGTAAAGATTTACAGCCTTGGAAACCCTATGGGACAGTTCTATTCTGTCCTTACAGTGTTGCTATGAGTTGGAATCAATTTGACAACAATTGGTTTAGTTTTTTTAATATATCTAATCTTCTTTTGGAAAATTTGTACATGGCCCAAGTTCTGTAGGTGGTGAGTCTGTTCTCAGTTTCTTTCTTTGAGTAGGTCTGTTTTTCACAGGCCTTGGAACCCTTCATAGCCTTGAGGCTATGATTCCTTTCTAGCTTGGTTGAAAGTAGAATTTTCTGTTTTCACTCTTCCTTTTATTTTCAGTTGATTTGAGACAGAAAGGCCATACAGAGATGTACTTTACTCTGCCATCTTTACCACACCCATCATTTGTGGTCGAGTAGATTGTGACTCATAGTGACCCTATAGAATGGAGTAGAATTGCCCCACAGGGTTTCCAAGGAGCAGCTGGTGGATTCAAACTGCCAACCTTTTGGTTAGCAGCTGAGCTTTTAGCCACTGTGCCACAGGGCTCCATCTTTACACACATAACTAATTCCTCAAAGAATCTACCATGTAGAAGGTCCTTTCCCACATTTCAGCTCTAATGCAGGTTTTCTCTAATATTATATTCTCTTGGTCATTTTAACACATTCAGTATCAAATTCAAGAGATTCAATGTCAGGACACAAAGTGCCACATTACCTGAAAGTTCCCCACTCAGTTGCATGTTTTATAAATTGCGATCACATCTCCTCTTTTCCCATTTTTTTAATATTATTTTCTTTTTTTATTTCTTGTTGCTTTTGTTTTCTGGAAAGAAGGAGTGATAGTTTAATCTAATCTTATGTGGAATGTCACCATCCTATAAAAATAATTTTAACTGTTTTAGACTAATGAACTAATATGCTAAGAAATTTCACATGTTGAAAGTTGGAACAATAATTGCCCCCAGTGCCTCTGTTCATTTATTGCATCCACTGATCTGGTAACAGTAATTGCCTTAATGCCAAATATCTCGTGCTCACCATCTTACAAGAATCCAAAGCAAAAGTGCATTTGGGAAGTAAATTATCCCCTAAATAGGTGACCCTAAAGCCTCATGAACTAACTGTGCCTTCCTCACTTATTAATAAGCATCATTTCCAAGCAACCAAGATGTATTGAGTTGGGAGTCCCTAAGTGCGAGAGGGTCCAGAAACAGCTTTGACTTTTCCATTTTTTAATTTACCTTGTGGGGCTACTGGGAATGAGCAATCCTTTAGTCTGTCAATATCACCAGCAACAGCACCACATGAAGAGAGGAAGGGGAGGGGAGGAGTGAGATGATGAGGGACCCTCAGCTGAGAAGACGGAACATCTATTTGACACAGAAGAGGGTCCTCAGAACTCTGCAGAGCTGAAATGTTAAAAGCAGCCACTGAAAAGAACTGAGTCATCAGAATTCTGACAGATATTGACAGGGCAACAGTACATACAATATATGTGACTTCTCACACCCACCAACTATTCTATCCATGGACTAGAACATCTTATGTTTTTGTCTTTAGTCTTTGGTGAGTTTAATTGTTTCATTTCTTGCTATTTCTCTTTTCTACATTTTATTTTTCTTTATTGTTTTAATTCAAGAAATATATGCTGGTATCTATTATGTGCTTAAAACTGTGTGTGCCTGGGTATCCTCATAAAGTAATTTTTTCTAATTTGATGATCCTTTCAGGAGACCAAATGAAATAATGCCTCAGAAGTACTCTGAAAAGTTGAAAATAATACAATGTTATTTCTCTTAAAAAAACTACAATATTGATACAAAATAATATATAATATAATACTAGCATAGTAATAATTATAATTTTACAACAGAGCAGAGATATCATGTACGTACAACATGCAGAATCATTTTTCTTTATAGAGAGTTTTCTTTCAATTTTATCAGATATTATAATTCTTAACTGAAAGAACCAGATGCCACTATTTTCATATCCTCATCTTATTTAGCAATGTTTTCAGGCAGAATTCAACCTTTGGCAAGGTTGTTGCTAAACCAACCCAGGCTTTCTAATTAGGAGGAAAAATCTCATGGTTTCAGTAGAAACATGCTATTAGATTAACAATGCAGTATGGTGCCATGGAAATAACACTCGAGTCAAGCTTATATCTGCCACTACAAGCCCATGTGATCTTTGTCAGTCTACATCCTCTGTAAGTCTGTTTACTCACTTGTAAAATACGGAAAATAATAGTTGGTCTGCCTTATAAATTTACCAAGGTGGCTATAAGCCTCAAAAACAAATGATTTGTGGGAAAATACTTTGTAACTGTACACAGAACATACCTATATGTATTTTATTGGCTTGAGGAAAGAGGAAGAGAAATAAGAATCTCTTAAACTGCATTGTCCAAAATGATAGCTACTAGCCACGCATGGCTATTGAGCACTTGAAATGTGGCTAGTGCAACATCTACAATTATAACTATAATTAATTTAAAAACCCTAAGCACCTGGGAAGATGGAGATGTGAGCAAGTCTAAGCTCCCGAGCCTTCCACACAAGTACCAAGAAAAGCAACTAGAAATCTTCAGTCTAAACTCTGTAGGGACTCTGAAAAACAAGCAGAAGATTGCATGCTGAAACAAGAAAAGGACAACGTTCTTCTTCTGCTGTCTCCACTCTGCGCCTTTGAACTGTTGTAGTGGAAGTGGTCCGTGGTTCACCTTTGCAGACAAGGGGACCAGTCTCTGGCTCTAAAGTGAATAGGGTGGACTTTGCTGGCAGGCTGTTCAGTGTGTCTGTTCTGATCTGCCTGGGAGCTTCATGAAGGACTGAAGCCTCAGTCTGGCCTAGATCAAATTTTAGAATTCATATGGAATTGCAAGGGATCTCAAAGAGCCAAGGCAATCTTGAAAAAGAAGAACAAAGTAGGAAAACTCACACTTCCTGATTTCAAAACATACTATAGTGTTACACTAATCAATGCAGCCTGATTCCGGTAGAAGGATAAACATATAGACCAATGGACTAGACAAAGAGTACAGAAATAAACCCATACATCTATGGTTAATTGATTTTTTACAAGGGTACTTAGACCATTAAATGGGAAAAGAATAGTCTCTTCAATAAATGGTACTGGGACAACTGTATCTCCACAAGGAAAAAACAAATTCAGACCCATA
Organism: Trichechus manatus latirostris; assembly: GCF_000243295.1. Lineage (NCBI taxonomy): Eukaryota > Metazoa > Chordata > Mammalia > Sirenia > Trichechidae > Trichechus > Trichechus manatus. The sequence continues at coordinate 3,225,846 of NW_004444081.1, forward strand.
CTTCATGCCATATACAAAAATTAACTCAAAATGAATCAACAACGGAAATGTAGAACTAAATGCATAAAACTCTTAGAAGAAAACATAGGAGTATTGCTCCAGGTCCTAGCTTTCAACAATAGGGTCTTAGACATGACTCCAAAAGCACAAACTAACAAAAGACAAAATAGATATATCAGACTTCATCAAAATTAAAAACTTTTGTGCATGATAGGAATTTATTAAAAAAAAAAAAAGTGAAGCGACAACCTAGAGAATGGGAGAAAATATTTGGGAACTATGTACCTAATAATGTTTAATATTCAGAATATATAAAGAACTTCAACTCAAGAACAAAAACCAAAAAATCCAATCACAAAATGGTCAAAGGACTTGGTAAACATTTTATCAAAAAAGATACACAAGTAGCCAATAAGCATAAGCACTTGAAAAGATGCTCAATGTCATTAGTCATTTGTTGTTACTGTTAGGTGACGTCAAGTCAGTTCCGACTCATAGCAACCCTATGTACAACAGAACGAAACGCTGCCCAGTGCTTCACCATCCTCACAACTGTTGCTATATTTGAGCCCACTGATGCAGTTGCTGTGTCATCCCATCTCATTGAAACCTTCCTATTTTTCACTGACCCTTTAATTTATCAAGCATGATGTCCTTCTCCAGGGACTGGTCCCTACTGATAACATGTCCAAAGTACGTGAGGCAAAGTCTTTCCATTGTCCCTTCAAAGGAGCATTCTGTTTGTATTTTTTCCAAGACTGAGTTTGTTCATGCTTCTGGCAGTCCGTGGTATATTCAAAATTCTTTGCCAACATCGTAATTCAAAGGCATTAATTCTTCTTCAATCTTCCTTATTCATTATCCAGCTTTCACAGGCATATGATGCAATTGAAAATACCATGGTTTGGGTCAGGCGCACCTTAGTCTTTAAGGTGACATCTTTGCTTTTCAACACTTTAAAGATGTCTTTTGCATCAGATTTGCCCAACACAATATATCTTTTGATGTCTTGACTGCTGCTTCAATGGATGTTGATTGTGGATCGAAGTAAAATGAAATCCTTGGCAACTTCAATCATTTCCCCGTTTATCATGATGTTGCCTATTGGTCCAGTTATGAGGTTTTTTGTTTTCTTTATGTTGAGGTGTAACCCATACTGAAGGCTGTAGTCTTTGATCTTCGTCAGTAAATGCTTCAAGTCCTCTTCACTTTCAGCAAGCAGGGTTGTGTCATCTGCATATCTCAGGTTGTTAATGAGTCTTCCTCCAATCCTGATGCTGCGTTCTTCTTCATATACTCCAGCTTCTCAGATTATTTGTTCAGCATACAGACTGAATAAGTATGGTGAGAGGATGCAACCCTGCCACACACCTTTTCTGATTTTAAACCATGCAGTATTTCCTTGTTTTGTTTGAACAACTTCCTCTTGGTCTATGTACAAGTTCCATATGAGCACAGTGAAGTGTTCTGGAATTCCCATTCTTCACAATGTTATCAATAATTTGTTGTGATCCACTATGGCTTTGCATAGTCAATAAAACACAGGTAAACATCTTTCTGGTATTCTCTGCTTCCAGCCAAGACCCATCTGACATCAGCAGTAATAGCTCTCATTCCATGTCCCCTTCTGAATCTGGCTTGAATTTCTGTCATTTCTTGTCCGTGTACTGCTGCAACTGTTTTTAGTCATTAGGGATATACAAATCAAAACCACAATGAGATACCACTTCAAACCCATTAGGATGGCTATTATCAGCAAAACTAAAACAACAAAACTGATGACAAGAATGTGGAGAAAAAGTAACCCTTGTGCATTGATGGTGGAAATGTAAAATGGTGCAGCTGCTGTGGGAAATAGTTTGGTGATTTCTTAAAAAGCTAAACATAGAATTACCATATGACCCAGGAACTTCACTCTTCAGTATATACCCAAAAGAAATGAAAGCAAGGACTCAGGCAGACACTTGTACCCCAACATACACTGCAGCAGTATTTACAATAGCCAAAAGTGGAAACAACGCAAGTGTCCATCAACAAATATATCAATAAACAAAATGTGATATATCCATAAAATGGAATATTTTTCAGCCATGAAGAGAAATGAAATTTGAAATTCTGATACATGCTATGGCATGGATGAGCCTTGAAAACTTTATGGTGAGTAAGGTAAGTTAAATCCCCTTCCAAAAAAAAAATCAGTATTCTATGATCCCACTTACATGAAGTACCTAGATTAGGCAAATGCATAGAGGCAAACATTTATTAGTGGTTACCAGAGGTGGGTGGGAGGGGGAAATGGAGAGGTATTACTAACAGGTACCCAGTTTCTATTAAAGATGTTGAAAAAATTTGAAATTGGATAGTGGGGATGGTTACACAACATGGTGAATGTAATTCATGTCCCTGAATTGTTCACATAAAACTGGTTGAAATGGCAGATGTTTTGTTATATATATTTCACCACAATAAATTTAAAAAAAAAAAACCTGAAGCAGAGTAAAATACTTTTTTATTAAATACAACTTATTGTTAAGATAAAACCTACATGTCATTTGAACCATTAAAAATATAGCATTCAAATTAAGATACACTATAAGTGGAAACCCTGGTGGTGTAGAGGTTAAGAGCTACAGCTCCTAAACAAAAGGTTGGCAGTTTGAATCCACCAGGCGCTTCTTGGAAACCCTGTGGGGCAGTTCTACTCTGCCCTTTAGGGTTGCTATGAGTCAGAATTGACTCGACAGCAACGGGTTTGGGTTTATTTGGTTATAAGTGGAAAATATGCACTAGATTTCAAAGACTTAGTACAAAAAATGTAAATTATCTCATTAATAATTTGTATATTGATTCAATGTTGAAGTAGGCTGAATAATGGCCTTCTAAAGGTCAACAGGACAACAGTAATTACACAAAGCACACTGTAATGAGGTAATTTGGTCCTAAACCCTGGACCTTATAAATGTTACCTTATTTGGAAAAAGGATCTTTGTACATGTGATGAAGCTAAGAATCTTGAGATGAGAAGATTATCTGGTTGGACTTTAAATGAAATTAAAGGGGGGAGGCGTGGTCAACATGGAGGAATAGTTAGAAGCTTCCTATATCCCTCTTACAACAAAGACCTGGAAAAACAAGTGATTTGATTTTATGTGAATATCTGGGAGCCCTGAATAAGGCAAGGTTAAGAAATCCATCTGAGTAATATGGGAGAGGGAGGCCATTTGGAAGAGGTGAGGAGGGCCAGAGCCTCAGTGGCAAAACTGCAGCTCTGCAGCCATGCCAGTCCGCAGTGAAGCAGGCAAACAGCTGTGCTGTGTGCGCGCTCAGGAAATGGTTTCCACATCGAGATAGACCTGGCAGCAGAGATTCTGCTTTGACACTCTGAACCAGTGAAGAGCATTTTCCAAGGGGCTAAGATAAGTACATGTGTGCACCCTTTTGCGGGGATTAAAAAAAAAAAAGCCCATTTGGGAAAAACCTCTCTCCCTTTTACCTTCTCCCTCTGTGCTCTGCACCAGGAGTCCACTGGGCCAGAAGTAGATCCCAAAAGGCACCCTGACCCATTCTCCTGGCCTTGGAGAGGGAACAGTTAAGTTGCTGCCTCCCCTAGGCCGGGAACACAGAGTCGGCACAGCTTCTTTGCTGGGCACATGTATCAGGGGTCTGCAGACTCTGAGTGCCTTACACCACTGTATAGACTTGTCGGAACCCATCTCAACAGTGTTAGTCCTCACTGCCACAGTACAACAGGGCAAACATCTGAAGTTTAACTTCAACTGCTTCAGCTGTGAACTGGAATTTGTGACCCTCAAAACATTCCTGCCCCTCAAGTAGGCACTTTTATCGATCTGCAGCAGGGTCTTGGGGACTGGTGGTAGCTCCTAAAGTGCCTAGTCACCTGCTACAGGAGTTCAAGAAAAAGTGGTGCCCTCGAGTCTTTGCAGCCAACATAGTGGGGTGCTCTTAGCCTGGCTGCAAAACTCACCTACCTATTCACCCTAGAGAATAGGGACATGCTGCCCTTTCAGAATCTCAGGGGCAGCCATCAGCCCCCTGCCTGGCTCAGCACATGATCCCCTTCCACAGCCAGAGTCCAGTACCTGCACCAATCACCCATGCCTCTCTAGGACTGGGGGTGAGAGCCTGTATCACACACTTGGTGACCGACTGCCTGAACACCCGAGCTGAACCATACAGGAAAATTTAACGGACTCCTGTGTGCACATACTTAGTTACAGAACTAACTACCTGGTGACAGGACATTAAAGATCCAAAGGTATCAAAAATCAAACTACTGCACATGAGCAGCATATCTGGGCATATCGAAACAAAACAAAATAAGAAGCTAGGTCTCACTAAGCAAACACAAAATAAAATTATAATAAATTATTGATGGCTCAGAGACAACAGTCAATATCAAGTCACATAAAGAGGCAGTCCATGATGGCTTAAGCAAGCTCCCAAAATAAAGAATCAATAAATTCTCTGGAGGAAGAGAACTTCTTGGAATTACCAGAGGCAGAATACAAAAGATTAACATACAGAACTCTTCTAGAAATAAGAAAGGAAATTCAACAGAATGCAAAAACATCCAGGGAACATACAGACATAGTAGTAGAGGAACTTAAAAAAGTTATTCAAGAACATAATGCCAAATTTAATAGGCTGCAAGAATCCATAGAGAGACAGCAATCAGAAATCTGGAAGATTAACAATAAAATTTCAGAATTAGACAACTCAATAGAAAGTCATAGGAGCAAAATTGAGGCAGTAGAAATTAGAATTAGTGACATTGAAGATAAAGTTCTTGATGCCAACTTATCTGAGGAAAAATCAGATAAAAGAATAAAAAAGAATGAAGAAACTCTAAGAGTCATGTGGGACTCTATCAAGAGAGATTGGAGTACCAGAGTGATTGGAGTGATTGGAGTACCAGAACAGGGGGGATAACAGAAAATACAGAGAAAACTGTTGAAGATTTGTTGACAGAAAACTTCCCTGATATCATGAAAGATGAGAAGGTATCTATCCAAGATGCTTATCGAACCCCACATAAGGTAGTTCCCAAAAGAAAGTCACCAAGACATATTATAATCAAACTTACCAAAACCAAAGAGAGAATTTTAACAGCAGCTAAGTATAAAAGAAAAGTCATCTGCAAAGGAGAGTCAATTAGAATAAGCTTGGACTACTCAGCAGAAACCATGCAGGCTAGAAGGCAATGGGATGACATATTTAAAGCCTTGAAAGAAAATAACTGTCAGCCAAGAATTATATAATCAGCAAAACTGTCTCTCAAATATGATGGCAAAACTAGGGCATTTCCAGATAAACAGAAGTTCAGGGAATTTGCAAAAATCAAACCAAAATTACAAGAAATACTAAAGGGAGTCCTAAGGTCAGATAATCAATAACACCAGCTAACAACACAAGACTAAGACAAAGGACACAGCAACCAGATATTGACTCAGATACGGAAAATGAAAATACATCAAAGATAAAACATTGAATATAGGGAAACAGATATAAATATGTAAAAAAGGATAATATTAAAACAAAAAAAGAGGGACTTAAAAACTGGAGACATTGATTTTTCAAATGGAGGGGAAGTCAAGGCGATATAAAGTCATAAAAGACTGGTATAAACTTAGAAAAATAGGGGTAAATATTAAAGTAACCACAAAGGAATCTAACAATCCTACAAATCAAAATAAAAAAGTGGAAAAACATAAAGACCCAGCAAACACAATATCTACAACAAAGAAGAAGATGAAAAAAAATAGATAAAGAAAAACGACACAGCACAGAAAACTGAGGAGAACAAAGAAACTGTGAACAACACGCAAAAAGAGATATCAGGATGACAGCACTAAACTCATACCTATCAATAATTACGCTGAATGTAAATGGACTTAATGCACCAATAAAGAGACAGAGAGTGGCAGATTGGATAAAAAAGCATGATCCATCTACATGCTGCCTACAAGAGATGCACCTTAGACTTAAAGACACAAACAGGCTAAAACTCGAAAGATGGGAAAAAAATATATCAAGCAAAAAACACTCAAAAAAGAGCAGGAGTGGCAATATTAATCTCCGACAAAATAGACTTTAAAATAAAATCCACCATAAAGAGTAAGGAAGGGCACTATATAATGATTAAAGGGTCAATACACCAAGAGGACATAACTATAATAAATATTTATGCACCCAACAACAGGGCTCCAAAATACATAAAACAAACTAACAGCACTAAAAAAGAGAGACAGACAGCTCCACAATAGTAGTAGAAGACTTCAACACACCACTTTTGGTAAAGGACAGAACATCCAGAAAGAAGCTCAACAAAGACATGGAAGAGCTAAATGCTACAATCAACCAACTTGCTCTCATAGGTATATACCAAACACTGCACCCAACAGCAGCCAAGTATACTTTCTTTTCCAATGCACATGGCACATTCTCCAGAATAGACCACATATTAGGCCA
>NW_004444081.1:3232434-3246789 GCF_000243295.1 Trichechus manatus latirostris
AAACAAGACCCATATCTCACACCATGTACAAAAACTAACTTAAAATGGATCGAAAACTTAAATATAAAATCAAAAACAATAAAGATCATGGAAGAAAAAATAGGACAATGCTAGGAGCCCTAATACATAGCATAAACACAATACGAACCATAAGTAACAATGCACAAGCACCAGAAGAAAGACTAGATAAATGGGAGCTCCTAAAAATCAAACACTTAACACGCTCATCAAAAGACTTCACCAAAAGAGTCAGAAGACAACCTACAGACTGGGAAAAAATTTTTGGCTACCACAAATCCAATCAGAATCTAATCTCTAAAATCTACAAGATACTGCAAAACCTCAACAGCAAAAAGACAAATAACCGAATTAAAAAATGGGCAAAGGATGTGAACAGGCACTTCACCAAAGAAGATATTCAGGCAGCTAACAGACACATGAAGAAATGCGCACGATCATTAGCCATCAGAGAAATGCAGATCAAAACTACAATGAGCTATCATCTCACCCCAACGAGGCTAGTATTAATCCAAAAAACACAAAATAACAAATGCTAGAGAGGTTGTGGAGAGACTGGAACACTTATACACTGTTGGTGAGAATGTAAAATGGTACAACCACTTTAGAAATCGATTTGGCGCTTCCTTAAAAAGCTAGAAATAGAAGTACCGTACGATCCAGCTCTCCCGCTCCTTGGAATACATCCTAGAGAAACAAGAGCTGTCACACGAATAGATATATGCACACCCATGTTCATTGCAGCACTGTTCACAATAGCAAAAAGATGGAAGCAACTTAAGTGTCCATCAATGGACGAATGGATAAACAAACTATGGTATATCCACACAACGGAATATTATGCAACGATAAAGAACAATTATGAAGCTGTGAAACATTGTATAACTTGGTGGAAGCTGGAACTTATTATGCTGAGTGAATTTAGTCAGTCACGGAAGGACAAATACTGTATAAGATCACTATTATAAGAACTCAAGAAAAGGTTTAAACACAGAAGAAAACATTCTTTGATGCTTACGAGGGTGGGGAGGGAGGGTGAGTGTCATTCACTAACTAGATAGTAGATAAGAATCATCTTAGGTGAAGGGAAGGACAGCACATATTACAGGGGAAGCCAGCTCAACTAGACTAAACCAAAGCTAAGAAGTTTCCTCAATACAATCAAATACTTTGAGAGACAGAGTAGCAGGGATGCGGGGTCTGGGGACCATGCTTTCAGGGGACATCTACATCAATTGGCATAACAAAGCTTATAAAGAAAATGTTCTGCATCCTACTTTGTTGAGTGGTGTCTGGGGACTTAAAAGCTCGCAAGCAGCCATCTAAGATGCATTAATTGGTCCCAACCACTTGGAGTAAAGGAGAACAAAGAACACCAAAGACACAAGGAAAGTATTAGCCCAAGAGACAGAATGGGTCACATAAACCAGAGACTTCATCAGCCTGAGACCAGAAGAACTAGATGGTGCCTGGCTACCACCAATGAACCTCCTGACAGGGAACAAAACAGAGGGTCCCTGATGGAGCAATAGAACGATGGGATGCAGAACTCAAATTCTAGTAAGAAGACCAGACTTAATGGTCTGACTGAGACAGGAGGTGCCCTGGAAAACGTAGCCCCTGGTCTCTTTATCTCCCCAGAACTAAAACAATTTCCGAGGCCAACTCTTCAGACAGGGATTGGACTGGACTGTGGGACATAAAGAGATACTTGTGAAGAATGTGCCTCTTAATCAAGTAGATACAAGAGACCAAAAGGGGGGCTTCTGTCCAGAGGTGAGATGGGAAGGCAGAGAGAGTTAGGAGCTGGTTAAATGCTCATGGGGAATCAGGGGCGGAGGGGAGGAGTACGCTGTCGCAGAATGGTGTAAGCGGTTGGAGTCTCATAACAATGTATGTAAAAAAAAAAAAAAGAAATTCTGTATTGGAGACTAACTTGAAATGTAAACTTCATTTAATTACAACAATTAAAAAAAAAGAAATTAAAGGTATTCGTAAAAATGGAGAGCAAAGGGTGGAGATTTGGACACACAGAGAAAGGGGGGAGGCATGTGACCATGGGGGCAGAGATTGGAGTGATGCAGCCCTAAGCCAGGAATGCCGGCAGCCACTAGAATTTGGAAGAAGCAATGAATAGTTTCTCTCCTAAAGGTTCAGGCAGGAGCATAACTCTGTGACACCTTGATTTCAGCCCAGTAAAACAGATTTCAGATTTCTTACCCCCAGAACTGTGAAAGAATAAATTTCTATTGTTTTAAGCCAAGTTCGTCACAGCAGTCCCAGGAAACTAGTACACATGTTGAAATTACACTTTTTTCCATGATTTTAACTAAGGTTCTCCATGTAAATATAAGCATTCTAAAGAAGAATATTGAAGTTGTGAAGGATTTTACTGGATCCACAATCAGCTTCCATGGAAGCAGCAGTCAAGAAATCAAATGGCGCATTGCATTGGGCAAATCTGCTGCAAAAGACCTCTTTAAAGTGTTAAAAAGCAAAGATGGCACTTTAAGGACTAAGATGTGCCTGACCCAAGCCATGGTGTTTTCAATCACCTCATATGCGTGAGAAAGCTGGACAATGAATAAGGAAGACCAAAGAAGAATTGACGCCTTTGAATTTTGCTGTTGGTGAAGAATATTGTATATACCATGGACTGCCAGAAGAAAAACAAAACTGTCTTGAAAGAAGTACAGCCAGAATTCTCCTCGGAAGTGAGGGTGGTGAGACTTTGTCTCAAGTACTTTGGATATGTTATCAGGAGGGACCAGTCCCTGGAGAAGGATATCATGCTTGGTAAAGTAGGGGGTCATCAAAAAAGAGGAAGACACACAATGAGATGGATTGACACAGTGGCTGCAACAATGGGCTCAAGCATAACGATTGTGAGAATGGCACAGGACCAGGTAGTGTTACGTTTTGTTGTACATAGGGTCACTATGAGTCAGAACTGACTCAATGGCTCCTAACGACAACAACAACAACAACAAAGAATATTTCATTTTTTTCCAAAACTATCTTCTTCCCAGGACAGGGCACAGAGGGTGTGCAGAGTAGGTTGTTCCTTCATTGGTTTGTCTAACAAGTACTACTTAATAACAGAAAAGAAGCTAGAAGCATGAGTATCCACACTGATTTTTAAGATATGAAAACCAAATATAAACACAAGAAAGAACCCAACATATCCCCAAGGACCTTACTAATTTATACTCCTACATAGGCTACAAATGCAGACATCATTTCACTAAGCACTTAAAATGTATTATTAGCGTTTGCACAGCACTTTTTTCTTCACATTGGTTTACAAATATAAATATGTTTTGTTACTACCCTTATGAACTACTATTTAATGCTGAGAGCAAGCGCTTGAGTGAGGATCGAGGAGGGATAATTTGTGGTGCCTGGATTCATGTCTCCTGGCCTTACCATTATATAACGCAGCCAATAGGATAACAGTAATTACAGGCAGCACACTGTAATGAGGTAATTTGGTACAAATGATCTCCACTGTTACTCTACGAATGTGATCCTAAAGAGGATCCACAGATAGAAAAATTCTGATTTTGGAGAGATTTGTACAATATAAGCGCGCGATAGGCAGATGAGACTTGCCTTGCTCTACTTGAGCTTCTGGTAAGTTGCAACGTGTGTGCATTAGCTGGACCCTTTGCAATCCTCGTTTGATGCCTTTGTCCTTCAAAAGAGGACACTGAGGACTAAAGAAGGGAAGGGCCTATTCTGCTTTCTGGATGAATCTCTGGTTTATGGCCATTATCCTTCCTGCTCTTAGAAGGGGTTGAAGGCCTTTTCTAAAACCCTTCCTATCCAGAGCTTAGCTCACCTTCCTGCTATGGTTCTTCCCATGTGTCTCCTGTCTTCAGTAATAACAGTGTCATCCTCCATGACATATAATCGTGTCCCCTTCAAATCATCTCCTTTCTTGTCCTCACTTCTAATCCTAGCTCTAATCTGCTCACTGAACCGACGTAATGCTCCTTTTAAACCATCCTTTCCTTTCCATTTCCAGAGCTGTTCGGCAAGTGGTCCCAATTGCTTTTCAACTTGATTGTTATAATAGACTCTTTACAGATGATCCAGCATCAACCCTCTTTCTTCCCCCTCTCCCCTCCTAACCTACCCTTCACAATGTTGCCATATTCATCTTCTTAAAGTCAACTGGTAATCATGTTCCTTCCCTCAAAAACCAAAACCAAACAAGTTACTGTAGAGTCAGTTCTGACTTATGGAGACCCCATGTGTTTCAGAGTATGAATGTGCTCCATAGGGTTTTCAATGGTTGTGATATTTTGGAATTAGATCACCAGACCTTTCTTCTGAGGTACCCCTGGGAGGATTTAAACTGCCAACCTTTTGGTGTATAGTTAAGTGCTGAACTTTTTGCTCCACCCAGGGACTGTTCCTCCCCCCACTCCCAGTGGCTCTCTATTCCATTAGCAATACAGTTCGCGCACATTACTTTGGCATTAAAAACCTTCCATGGCCTGATCTCATTAAACATTTCAACATCTCCAATAAGTTCTCTGATGTACCAGACTTTCCAACTAAGCATGACTTTTCATCTCTTTCTAAGCTTTTCCTCCTCTCTCATGCCTCATACATTTGCTCATGATATTCACGCTCTTTGTTATGCTGCTGCTGCAGCCTTACCAATAGTTTTTACCCATCTTTCAAGGCTCAGTAGAAATTTCCCTTTCTCCAAGAAGCCATCTATGATCCCTTCTGTTGAAACTGACTTCTCCCACCTCTGTGCTTCAACAGCTTTCTAAGGAACTCACCACACTCCACTTTGTATTACCTCATGGGCACATCTCATCTCCCTAGCAGAATGGGAAATTCATACAGTGAGGGGCCATGTCATCCATTTCTTCTCCATGGTGCCTGGCAGATGCCAGGTGCTCAATCATGGTTGATATAATGGAATGGAATGAGTCCAAACCATGCTGGGTTTATGCATAAGAGAAATGCTCACAGTTATGTTGAACTGAAACTTCTTGGGAGGGAAGTTGAATAAAAGCGACAGGACAGCAAAATGTAGTTTCCTGAGTTGGAGTCAGGCCAGAGCAATGGATTTAACAGCAGTGCTCTTAGGCAAAGTGCTTGACCACATAGTTATTAAAGACCCTATGCTCTTGTCCTGCTGGGAAACCCCTACAAGAGGGATTTGCTTTGAGAGAAGGAGGTCTGCACATATGATTATTCCTTCCCTCTAAACCCCAGGGGCAGGATGCTGGTAATTACTTTTGGATCTACTCAGTGTAATTACACAATAATCCACAGCCACCTATAAATACTCTGTCATTAGATGCCATTGTCCTGGTAAACTCTACTAGATTTCCTTGTTGGGTAATAATAGCTGTGCCATAGGGCAAAGATTAGTGGCACTAAGAACTTCTAACACTACACTCACATCTCAGCTGCACCCTGCAGGACACTTTCCGTGTGCAGAAACCCAGGCTTTGAATCAGTTGGTTCCAGTTCAAACCCTTGCTGAAAATTTGCATTTCTACCTGAGATATACTGAATCAGAATCCACATTTTAACAAGATCCCCAGGTGATTCTTATGTAGAATAAATTTTGAGAACCACTGCTCTACTAGTGGTTCTTAGAATTGGTCCCTAACCAGCAGCTTTAGCATTACCTGGAAATTGTTAGAATGCAAATTCTCAGTAGGAGTTCATACCAGAACCAACCTATTTGAAGCCCTGGAAGAAACATAAACTGCAAAGGGGTTGTGTACTTTAGCATGTAATGATGCAGCAGATCCTGGGGTTTGGGGTGAAGAAGGAGCTTCTCCTCTCTGCTGCAGAGGGAAGGGGTTTTAGAATCATTGCTCTTCACTGCCTTACAAATCCAGGTTGAAAAATTAAAGCAAGAGCATGGATAATAGGTAATATCTAGTCTAATTTCCCTAAAGAATAGAGTGGACAGTACCCTCAAAATACACCAAAGCCAATTCATCTTCGCATAAAAACAAGAAGTAAAGAAACAATTAGTGCTTTGTGTGTTTACTTTTCTCACTATATTATATAAATCTTTGAAGAATATTAAAATTTAAAAAAATTTAAGTGCCTAAAATGGTGCCTTTCTGTAAAGGACACTCAATAAATATTGATAAATAATGAAATTTTAAGTGAATAAAGGCAAGGAAAGTGGGAAAGAAAGTAAAAAAGGGAAGAAGAGAATAGAGGGCAGGAAGGAGGGGGAGGAAGGAAGAAAGAAAGGTAATGAAAGAAAGGAAGGAAGGAGAGAAAAGAAGGAAGCAAGGAGGGAAGGAAGAGAAGGAGGAAGGAAGAAAAAAGGAAAAAAGAAGTGAAGGATAGAGGAAGGAAGGAGAAAGCATAAGAAATGGAGGAAGAGAGGAAAAAGTGAAGGAAACAAAGGAAGGGAAATAGGAGAGAAGGATGAAAAAACAAGAGCTTGGAAAAAAATTCATTCTTATTTTGCTTTCATGGCTTTGCCTTATTTTAGAAATACCAATCTGACAAAGTATATACTGAAAGAAAGAACAAAATCATTTAAGTACAAGTTAGACCAAATTAAAATAAGATGAGTATAAGATGCACTGGGCTTGGGTCAGACTTAAGATAATGGGACTGAAAGAACAGACATGTGCAAGAAAATACCAAAATCATTTGGAGAGAGCAGAGTAAGATTTCAAGTTTAGCAGACTACAGGACTAGGGAAATCAAAGAGGAAGCTGTTTTTTTCATTGGAGGTAGAAATAAATAACTCAAAATTTTAGATATCTTGATTCAATAATGACAATGTGAGATCTAGATAGAAATGTCTAGAAGGTTGTTGAAGACAAAAGAATTATTTGGGGATGAGACATTTGGGCTAGAGATATAGATTTAAGGGTCATCTACATGAGATGATATTGGAGTCAGTAGAAGTCAATGAATTTCCCCAGGGTAAAAGAGAAAAAAAAAAAAAGACTCAAGAATAAACGGGACTTTGGAAATTATCCATTCCATAGGGCAAAGACCATGTTTTATTCATCATTGTTTCTCTAGAACCTAGAACAATGTCTTGTATATAAAAGACAATTAGTATATTAATTGAATGACTAGATGAATGATGCAATGGAGGAACCAACTCTGGGGACACAAGAGAGATGCTAGAAAGACAGGGGCTACCACATTAATGTGTATAGCATTCTCTAGAGAAGCTTGTTAAAAGCTTGAATTCCTGATTGGCACCCCAGACATCCTGATTCAGCAAAGTTGAAGCGATGTCTAGGTAACTAACTTTGAAACAAGCACAGCTGACCTATTATAGGAGATCCACAAACCTTTTTTGAGAATCTCCGACTAGGGCAAGAAAGCCAAGTAAGTTTCATCTCACCAACTCCACCAATTGAGTTTTAGGCAATGTCTTGAATACTGTGCTGAGAAAGACTACATGGACTGAATACCATGAGGGTTCAACAGTTAATGGAAGCAATATGTAATGAATATCTGGTGTGGACCTTGACACCCTGAAGGATTTTCAGACCACAAGTAAACTGTAGACATCAGAAGATCACTGAGCCCTGGCTTTCATACTGAACATCCAGGACCATCAGCTCTTTTTCCAATGACCATGTTAGAGCTAGTAATGCAGAGACTTGGGCAAGTTTTGTGGCTGCATTAATTTACCAATTCCAGATATTAGCTAGTCAATCAGCTAGCCATCCCAAGAAACCAGGGAAATGGGTGGCCAGGGAAAATGATGTGGAAATAGCAGATACACAGTTGTTTAAAAATAAACAGACTCCCGGGCAACATGGTGCTATAGACAGAAGCACTATGCCGTCCCTCCACAGCAAAGACCTGCAAAACAAAGTCAAACAGAGACAATTGTCAATCCAGGAACCCTAAGCATCAAATGAAGAGATAAAGAACTCAGCCAAGCACCTAATGGAATAAGAAACTGACAGAGAACAGAGAGAGAGAAGAATTATGCGTGGAGGTCCCTATTAGCTAACACAGCATGGATTCGCCATCTTGGACTCCTGTCAGATATCAGCAAACAGAGAGTATGGGAAAGCAGCTTCACGGAGCTCCCAACAAGAGACAGAACAACTGGTAACCAATAATACATGGTTTCCCACCCCCATCTTTCTTCATTCCCACTCGGTGTCCTCTGCTTCCTGCAGCCGAAGTCTCTTGGCTGGGAGGCACCGGATTCAGCCCAGTGCCTCTTGGATTCCACCTACCCACATTGGCTGGCTCCCTGAGTGCCATTTGTTGCTTTTTTCTGCTTATTTTGGTTTCTTCCATACCTCTCACCACCTCCCCCTCCTTTCTCTCAAATACCTGGCTCCATGTGCCATCTTTGCTTCTTCTTGAAAGGCTTCAAAACACCTCTTGACTATGGAACTGCTTCCTGGCCCATGCACCCACGATGGTGGGTTCCCCAGGGCTTTTTTTTGTTTGTTTTGTTTTGATTTGTTCTGTTTGTTTGTTTGTCTTCTTTTTCTTTTCTTGGCTTGGGAGCCCCTTCTAGCTGGGCTGTACTGTGCGGCTTTGGAGCTACTTGCCCAGTCTGTGCAGCTCTGTGGTAGGATCCCTTGGGACATTTCTTTTTTCTTTATTTTTGTTTTTGTTTTCTTTTCTCTCTTTTTTCCATTTTGTATATCTTCATTTCTCAGTTTCTCATCTTTCTATACTTACCTTCTCTTACTGTCTCCTGAATACCTGGCACTGTGTGACACCTCTACCCCTTCTAGCCAGGCTATACTACACGGCCTGGGAGCCACTTCCCCAGTCTTCACAGCAGCACCAGTGGGATCCCTGGGGGCTTTTCTTTTTCCTAATTTTTATTCATTCCTTTATTTATTTATTTTACCCTTTTGTTGTTTTTCTTTTTTCCTTTTTGTTTTCTCCATTTCTCGGTTTCTCATCTCTCCACCCCAATGACAAGCTCCCTTAGCACTGTTTTTTGTTTGTTTGTTTGTTTTTGTTTTTGTTTTCTTTGTTTGTTTTTGGCCTGTGTTTCTCTCTCCTCTCTCTCCTCTTTCTCATACCCATCTTAGCTCCACAAATCACAATCTCCCCTCTCCTTCATGCTTACCTGCACCATGTGCTGAACATCATATCCCCAAGCAGTACAGGAATGGCCTACTGGAACCTGCCCTGCACCAACTCCCAGCCCACCCTGTCAGCTTTAGTAAGTGCCACAAGCAACCCATCATAGCAATTCCCCCTTGAGATGGAACTGCCCTGCTGCACCATAGCTGAGCAACTGACCAGGCCTATTGGACAAGGAAGTGAAAAGTATCATGCCCACAGACAAGCAAACAACAAAGAACGTGAAGGCACCTGCTCAGACATAACCAAATAAAACAAAAAAAGCAGGACAAAACTAACAAATTTACAATCAGTAAATGAGGAAAATGACTGAATGTCCCAAAGACAGCAGACAATATCAAAACATTAAAAATATAGGGCAGGATGGTTCCAGTAGGAGTCCAAAATAAAACACTAGATGAATTTCCATTAGAAAAAAAGGCACTAGAACTACCTGATAGGGAATTCAATTCTCTAATATTCAGAGCTTTCCAAGAGTCGAAGCAAAAAGCACACAAAAATGAGAGAAAAAATAGACAAATTGATGGAAAATACAGACAAAAAAATGGAAGAATTCAGGAAAATAATACAGGAAAAAAATACCAAAATAAATTCACAACTAGATACCATACAAAAAAAAATTAGAAATCCAAAAGTTTAACAACAAGATATCAGAAATGGATAGTGTCATAGAAGGGCTGAGGAACAGATTTGAAATGATGGAAGACAGGATCAGCAAAAATGAAGACAAACACTAGGCTACTACTCTGTTTGAGGAGAATTCAGAAAAAAGAACAAAGAAAAATGAAGAAACCCTGAGAATTATGTGGGATACAGTCAAAAGCAAAAATCTGAGAGTGATTGAGTTTCCAGAACAGGGGAGGAAAACAGAAAACACAGAGAGGATCATTGAAGAATTGCTGACAGAAAACGTCCCAATATCATGAAAGATGAAAAGCTGACCATCCAAGAAGCTCAATGAACCCCATATAGGACAGACCCGAGAAGAAAATCACAAAGGCATATCATAATCACACTCGCTAAAAACAAAGACAAAGAATCCTGAGAGCAGCTCAAGAAAAACAAAAAGTAACATACAGAGGAGAAACAATAAGACTAAGCTTGGATTATTCAGCAGAAACCATGCGTCAAGAAGGCAATGGGATGACATATATAAAACCATGAAAGAAAAAAATTGCCAGCCAAGAATAATATATCCTGCAGAACTCTCGTGCAAATATGATGGTGAAATTAAGTCATTTCCAGATAAACAGAAATTAAGGGACTATGTAAAAACCAAACCAAACTTATGAGACTTCTTAAAGGAAGTCCTTCGATCTGAGAACAAAGAACTCCAGTGCACAGGCCGAATCTAGGATGCAGGATCTTACCAGCCAGATACAAATCCAGGAAATGAACTCTCAAGGACTATCCAAAATCAAAAGAAATACAACAGAGAATCAGAGCAGTTAATCTGTAAATGACAACAGCATCAGAACACTAAAAGAGGGAATAAATGGTGTTGGTATAGAACCTTCTAATGGAGAGGAAGGCAAGGCAATACCAAGTAATAATAGACTGCTTCAAACTTAGAGAGATAAGGGTAAATTTCATGGTAACCGCAAAGAAAGTTAACAAACCTACAAAAACATAAAGTCTCACTAAAAGCAAAATCTACAAAAAACAAAATAAAGGAAAAAAATCCACAAACAAAAGGAATTCAGCACAGGAGAGTAAGAGAAACAAAGAAAACATCAGCAACACACAAAAAAAGCACTACAAAATGACAGCAAGAAGCTCACACCTATCAATAATTACACTGAATGTAAATGGCCTAAATGCACCCATAAAGAGACAGAGAGTGACAGAATGGATAAAAAACTGCATCCATCAATATGCTGTCTACAACACACCTTAGAAACAAACCTGTAAATTTATTAAAAATCAAAGGATGGAAAATGTATATCAAGCAAATAGGTACCAAAAAAGAGCAGGAGTGGCAATACTAATCTCAGATAAAATAGACTTTAAAACAAAACCCACCATCAGAGACAAAGAAGGGCACTATATCATGATTAAAGGGACTATCCAGCATGAAGACATAGCCATAATAAACAACTACACACCCAATGACAGGACTCCGAAATACATAAAACAAACTCTAACAGCACTGAAAAGAGAAATGACAGTTCCACAATAATCATAGCAGACTTCAACACAACACTCTCAGTAAAGGACAAAACATCTAGAAAGAAACTCAGGAAAGATACAGAAGACCTAAAGGGCACAATCAGCCAACTTGACCTCGTAGACATATATAGAACACCCCACCCAACAGCTGCAAAGTACACATTCTTTTCCAATGCACATGGAGTGTTCTCCACAATAGACCATGTCTTAGGCCATAGAACAACCCTCAACAAAATCCAAAACATTGAAAGAATACCAAGTACCCTCTCTGACCACAATGCCATCAAGGTAGAAATTAACAACAGAAAGAACAAGGAAAAAAAATCAATTACATGGAAACTGAATAACATCCTGCTTACAAACCACTGAGTAATGGAAGAAATCAGAGATGGAATCAAAAAATTACTAGAATCAAACAAAAATTAAAACACATCATACCAAAATGTTTGGAATACAGCAAAGGCAGTCCTCAGAGGACAATTTATAGCAATAGATGCACACATCAAAAAAGAAGAAAGGGACAAAATCAAAACATTAACTACACAATTCAAACAAGTAGAGAACAGTAAAAAAAAAAAAAAAAAGCCCACAGCCACCAGAAGAAAGGAAATAATAAAGATCAGAGCAGAAACAAATGAAATAGAGAATAGAAAAACAATAGAAAGAATCAACAAAACCGAAAGCTGGTCCTTTGAAAGGATCAAAAAAATTGATAAACCACAGACCAAACTGACAAAAGAAAAATAGGAGACGACACAAATAAACCAAATAAGAAATGAAATGGGGGACATTACAACAGACCCAACTGAAATAAAAAGGATCTTAACAGAGTATTATGAAAATAATTTGACAAATTTGAAAATATACAGGAAGTGGATAAATTTGTAGAAACACACTACCTACACAATATAACACAAAGCGATTTTGAAAATCTGAACAGACCCATAACAAGACAGGATATTGAAAAGTAACAAAAAAACTTCCAACAAAAAAAATCCCTGGCCCACCTGGCTTTACTGGAGAATTCTACCAAACATTCAGGGAAGAGCTTACACCAGTACTGCTTAAACTATTTCAGAACATAGAAAAAGAAGTGACAATTCCGAATTCAGTCTGTGAAGCTGGCATAACCCTGATACCCAAATCAGGCAAAGATGTCAGAAAAAAAGAAATTACAGACCAATATCTCTCATGAATATAGATGCAAAAATACTCAACAAAATTCTAGCCAATAGAATTCAGCATCATATCAAAAAAGTAATACACTACTACCAAGTAGGATTCATACCAGGTATTTAAGGATGGTTCAACCTTAGAAAATCCACCACATAAACAAAAGGAAAGAAAAGAATCACATGATCATCTCAATTGACCCATAAAAGGCATTCGACAAAGTTTAACACCCATTCTTGATAAAAACTCTCAATAAAATACATATAGAAGGGAAATTCCTCAATATAATAAAGGGCATCTATACAAAATCTACTCCCAACATCATTCTGAATGGAGAGAGGCTGAAAACATTCCCCTTGAGAACAGGAAAAAAGACAAGGATACCCTTTAACGCCACTCCTGTTTAACATTGTGCTGGAAGTCCTAGCTAGAGCAATAGGGAAAGAAAAAAGAAATAAAGGGCATCCAAATTTGTAAAGCAGTTAAACTGTCCCCGTTTGTGGATGACATGATACTATATGTAGAAAACCCTAAAGACTCCATGAGCTAGACTAATAGAAAGATTCAGCAGAGCAGCAGGATACAAGATAAACATACAAAAATCAGTTGGATTCCTATACACCAATAAAGAGAATGATGAAAAGGAAATCAGGAAAACAATACCATTTTTAATAGCCCCTAAAAAGATAAAATACTTAAGAATAAATCTAACCAGGGATATAAAAGACCTGTACAGAGAATACTACAAAACACTACTGCAAGAAACCAAAAGAGATCAACATAAATGGAAAAACATACCATGCCCATGGATAGGTAGACTCAACATTGTGAAAATGACAATTCTACCCAAAGCAATTAACAAATACAATGCAATCCCGATCCAAATACCAATAACATTCTTTAAAGAGATGGAAAAACTAATCATTGAATTTATATGGAAAGGGAAGAAGCCCTGGATAAGTAAAGAACTATTGAAGAAGAAGAATAAAGTAGGAGGACTCGCACGACCTGACCTCAGAACCTACTATACAGCTATGGTAGTCAAAACAGCTTGGTAGTGGTACAACAACAGATACATTGACCAATGGAACAGAACTGAGAACCCAGGTGTAAATCCATCCACATACAGTCACCTGATCTTCAACAAGGGCCCAAAGTCCATCAAATGGGGAACAGACAGTCTTTTTAACAAATAGTGCTGGCAAAACTGGATATCCAACTGCAAAAAATGAAACAGGACCCATACCTCACACAATATACAAAAACTAATTCAAAAGGGATCTAAGACCTGAATGTAAAGCCAAAAAGTATAAAGTTCATAGAAGAAAAAAATAGGATCAATGCTAGAAGCCCTAATACATGGCATTAACAGGATACAAAGCATTACCAACAACACAAAACTCCAGAAGATAAGCTAGATAACTGGGATCTTCTGAAAATTAAACACTTACGCTCATCAAAAGACTTCACCAAAAGAGTAAGAAGAGAACCTACAGACTGGGAAAAAATTTTGGCCATTACAAATCAGACAAAGATCTAATGTCTAAAATCTACAAGACAATCTAACACCTCTACAAAAAAAGACAAATAATACTATTTAAAAATGGTCAAAGTAAATGAACAGACACTTCACAAAAGAAGACATTCAAGTGACAAACAGACACATGAGGAAATGCTCACGACCACTAGCCATTAGAGAAATGCAAATCAAAGCTACAATGAGATTCCATCTCACCCCGGCATTACTGGCACAAATCAAAAAAACTGGAAATAACAAATGTTGGAGAGGCTGTGGGGAGATCAGAACTCTTATGCACTGCTGGTGGGAATGCAAAATGATACAACCATTTTGGAAAATGGTATTGTGCTTTCTTGGAAAGCTAGAAATAGAAATACCATACG
>NW_004444081.1:3259149-3265977 GCF_000243295.1 Trichechus manatus latirostris
ACAAGAGACTGTGTCCGTGGGAAGCAGAGGGGGCTGAGTGTGGGTGAAGAGGGGTAGAGGGTGGGAAAGCATATGTCACAAATTACCGGAGCTCTGCAGCCCCTCAGGAAGAAGCAAAGATGGCGCATGGAGCCAGGTACTTGAGTGAAAGGAAGGGGAGGTGGGGAGAGGCAAGGAAGAAATAAAAAGAAGCAGAAAAAAAGCAGCACCAGCAGCCAACAAATGACACTCAGAGAGCCACCCATTCGGGTGTGTGGAATCCAAGCAGCTGCTGTTTCTGGACAAGAGACTGTGGCTGCGGAAAGCAGAGGAGGCTGAGTCGGGGTGAAGAAGGGTGGGGGGTGGGAAAGCGTATATCGCAAATTACGGGTTGTTTTTTCTCCCACTGGAAGCTCCATGAGGCTGCTTTCTTGTACCCCCTGTTTGCTGGTCTCCAATAGGAGTCCAAGATGGTGGATCCGTGCTGCGTTAGCTGGTAGGGGACCTCTGCATGAATCTCTCCTCGCTCTCCGTTCTCTGTCAGTTTTCTCACTCCATTTGGTGCTTGGCTGAGTTTTTTATCTCTTCATTTGGTGTTTTAAGGTTTCAGGATTGTGTTATTCTCTGTTCGGCTTAGTTTTTCGGATCTTTGCTGTGGAGGGACGGCATGGTGCTTCTGCCTAGAGTGCCATTGTGCCAGAATTCTAACCACACTCCTTTTGAGGTGAGTTGGAGTTTGCATTCCCTGCATCAGGGACTAGTAAAAGTCCTTTGGACTCTGTAAAATTAACTAATATGTATTGATGTAGATAGTGTAATCATTGGCATTGCCCCTTTACATTACTTGCTTTCTCTGGGCTAAGACTAGGCACTTCCAGTTAAAAAGAATTCCTTTTCTGTTTAACATTGGGACTCCGTTAAGACTATAAAGTCTATAGATTAGAACAAGACGCAGCCTGTGGGATAACCAAGTAATAACAATTAGACTACTTTACACTTGTAACTCACTTTACATTACTGAATGACTTTTGCAAAATGAGTTAATATTGTTACCCTACTGGGTAGATGAGAAAACAATAGGATGACCAAGTGTCCTGCTATGTCTGAGACTCAGGGGTTTGCCAGTACATGGGATTTTCAGTGCTAAAACTGGAGCAGTCCTGGGCTAACTGGAGTGAGTCACCCTGGAAAACAAAGACATAGGAAGGTTAACTATATCATCCAAAGTCACATAACAAGCTCATGACAGAACTAGAACCAGAACGCAGAGCTCCTAGTATCTAGCTTTGGACTCTAACCAAACAGTAATTGCTAAGTATTGAAGCACGGAAGTTGACCCATCCTATGATTTCATATGATTAAGGCAAATGAATAGCATATTGGCCATGAAAAAAAAAAAGTCAACAGAACATTCTATTCTGTTCCATTATCTACATCCTGACCTTCTCATTTTAATCAAGGTATACTCACCTTCAGCCATGACAGGTGACAACCTTATGCCTCCTGAAAGTTGGCTGACCTGTCTTTATCGTCCCCCCTCTAGCTGTCGCACAAGTAAACAACACAGGCCCACAAAAGTTCACACACAAAAGATTCAGCAATAGTAACATTTATCTTGTACATGTTCCATCTATCTTTGGCAAAAAGCTTCAGACCCAAACTATCTTAAGTGATCTCAAAAAGACAGTGATAAGTACCTTCCCCGTCATTATTGCTCCATTTTATCACAGTGGTGATAGCAATAATGGCGGTTGTAACCCCCATCAAGTCAATTTAACATGGCTCATTTTCAAAAGCTACTCAGTGCCTTGTGACAGTCTGGCCAGGCGGTATGAAAAGATCACTTAACCCCGATGATCTGAAGAAGACTCTGAGTGGGGAAAGAAGGCCCTACAGTCAGAGGCGAGACGGTGAAAGAAGGGAAGGGATAAAAAAGACCATTGATTTTATGACAAGGGGCAGAGCCACTGTCAAAACTGAGCAGCACAAATTGAAGGAATGTTTCAATTAGCTGTTTGCAAGAGAAATTCCCCAGAAGTTGGGATGCACTAGCTTCTAGGTTTTTTGTCAGCTGTGTTTATTTTTTTTGTTTTGTTTTTAAATGTGTGTGTGTGTGTTTTGTTTTTAATACTGAGAGGAATCTAGAATTAGAATCTCTATTAGCAATTACCATAGTTAAAGAAGACCCATCCTAATTTCAGTCAGAAGGTGTTCTATGACAGTGACCTCAGTAATGACACCAGGCATTTGGCTGAAAAGGGGTAGGTGGGAACTGCTCAAGCCTGCCTGCCACTCAGACATGCCAACATGAGGTTGCCTAACACTGCCACGTTTTCTGCAATCCCTGTGTCACACTATATCACACTAGTTCATCCACCTCTTGTCTGTGATTTACTTAGCAGGTGCTGAAATTGTTACCAGAGTGAACCAGCGGCAATGGATGTGGATGAAGGCCAGGGATAAGTAGATAATGAATGGAAGAAATAAATCAATAATGCTCCCTTTTCTGCAACTCTTGCTTTCTTTAAGCATGACTAGGGACTGGTGTTGCCTAACAGCTGTCAGACTAAAAACATAGAAATGTTAGCAGTGATAACACGGTTACTAAGACATCAGACTCTAGAGCCAGAGTATCTGGAGTATCTGGTTCAAAACCCACTTCCGCCAGTTGCTAATCACGTGACCGTGGATTAAGATTTTTCTTTCTCGCTAAACTTCAATTTCTTTGTCAGCAAAATGGGAATAATAGACCCTATTTTATAACGTTGTGAAGGTGAAACAAACTAATTCACGTGGTGTGCCTAGTAAGTCATATAAAGGTGATTATGATGAATCCTTACAAAGTGCAAATTTTGAGCTTCATTTCCTGAGCATAGTTCTTAATAGATTAGATTCCCTTCTTATCTATTTCAAAATGTAAGTCTTGGCATAAAAGTGAATGAAGGACACTGAGGCTTAAAAAAAGAGCCCTTGATCCTGTGTGTTTGAGTTCAGGCTCCATTACCACTGGACCTTATTATCTTGATAAATCCATGATCTCCATATTTAGCATCAAGGATAATAATACATGGTGCTTACAAGTTAAAGGTTTAGAGACACATTAACTGGGTTTTGAATATGCATTCCACCACTTCTAATAACGTGATATTTTGTATACTCATACTACCAGTATGGTTTTCCTAACTCCTACCCATCCTTTGAGGAGCCTTGGTGGTGCAATGGTTAAGCACTCAGCTGCTAGCCCAAAGATCAGTGGTTCAAACCCACCATCAGTTCAGCAGGAGAAAAGTCTTGGCAATCTGCTCCCGAAAAAATTACAGCTTAGGAAACCCTATGGGACAGTTCTACTCTGTCCTATAATCACTGTGAGTTGTAATTGACCTAACGGCACACAACAACAACAATCTATCCTTCAGATTTCAAATTGAATTTCCCCTAGAAGTATCCCTTGATCCCCTATTATTTAGATATTCTCATCACCCCATGTACACATCCCTTGTGACAGTTGTTAGAATTACTATGAAATAACTATGTAATCATTGTTCATCTTTCCTGATAAACCACAAGCTCCAAGAAGGCAAGATGGCTGTTTGTTTTTGTTCACACCAGTATCTCCCTGGCTGGCACATAGTAGGGGATGAGAGTTAAACAAAGGGCTTAGGGCAGAAAAGTGTTGTGATCTGAATAACATTTCAAGAGGATTACAGTGGCTGCTGTTTTCAGAAGAGATTGTAAGAGAACAGGGTGGAAGCAGAGACACTAGTTAGGAGGCTATTTCAATAATTTAGATGACAGATGTTGGTGGCTTGAACCTGAGATAGTAGTGATGGAGGTGGTGAGAAGTAACTTGACTCTAGATAAATTTTCAAGGTCTAACTGATAGGATTTGATAATGAATTTGATTTGGGGTATAAGAGAGAGGAAAGCGCCGAGGGTAATTCCAGAATATTTTGGCTGGGCAACTAAAGAGACAAGCTGCCATTTATTTAGATGTGGAAAACTACAGAAGGGGTAGATTTACCATGGAAGATCAGGAGCTTGTATTTGGCATGTAAAGTAAAAATAGGCATTAGACTCCTAGGCATCCAAGTGGACGTGTCAAACAAGCCTTTGTATGCTCATGTCTAAGGTTTAAATGGGAACGTTCTGGGCTGGAGATAAGAGTTGATATTTAAAGCCATGAGACTGGATGACAGCGTCAAAGTAGTGAGAGCAGAGAACGGGACCAAGGAATAAGTCTTACAACAATTTCATATTAGAAGTCAGGAGATGACAAGGAACTACCAAAGGGTACTGAGAAGGAACAGCCACTGAGAGAAGATGAATAGATGCTGAAAGCCTTCAAAAAAGATAGAATGATAAATCTTATAAAATAATAAAGGAGCTGAGACTTTCCCATTTTATTTGCCAGCATGAAGATCATTACGAACCTTGACAACACGTGTTTTAGACTGAAGTTGTGGGGGTAAAATCTGACATAAGGGCATTCAAAACAGAATGAGAAGTCATCAGGGGAAATTTAAATTAAAACCAGGATGAGATACCATTTCACACTCACTGGACTAGCTAAAACCAAAGAGCCTGCCCACACTAAATGTTGGTAAGGATATGGAGCAAATGGAATGCTCATAAATTCCTGATTGGAGTATGAAATGTTAGAATCACTTTGAAGAATTGTTTGGCAATGTCTTTCAAGTGAAATACATACTTATCCAAAATTTATCCAAAAATAAATAGACACATATATCCACTCAAAAACCTGTACAAAAATGCTCAGAGCAGCTTCTTATAAAAGCCAAACTTTGACACAACTACAGTTTCCATCGGCAGGAAAATGGATATTCAAATTTTGACGTGTTCATACAAAGGAATACTACTCAACCGTAACAAAGAATGAACTACTGACACACAATACTGACATACCAGTTTTTTTTTCCCTAAACAACAAAAACTTATTCATTTATTTACTTATTTATTTATTTTGAGCCAGGTATCTGGGTTCTGGAGTTCTGCTACTGCTAGCTGTGTGATTTTTTTTTTTTTTAAATAATCTCCATTCTCCCCTCCCCCAGCTCCTGGTAACCACTAAACTTCTTTTGTTTCAATGCATTTGCCTATTCTAGATATTTCATAAAATTGTGATGATACAATATTCGTTCTCTTGTATATGACTTATTTCACTCAGCCTATTGTATTCAGGTTCATTCTGTGGTGGCCTGTGTCAGAACTTCTTCATTTCTCTTTATGATGGAATAATACTCCACTGTATGTATGTACCACACTTCAGTTACCCATTTATCTGTTGATAGGCTTGGGTTGTTTCCACGTTTTGGCTATTGTGAATAATGTTGGCAGTGAACGCTGGTGTGCATGTGACTGTTTGAGTCGCTGCTTTGAAGTCTTTTTGGTATATACCTAGGAAAGGAATTACTTGCTCGTATGGTAATTCTATCTTTAACTTTTTTAGGAACCACCAATCTGTTTTCACAATAGCTGCACCATTTTACCTTCCCATCAGCAATGAGAGAGTGTTCCAATTTCTCTACTTTCTCCCCAACACTGGTTATTTTGTCTGGTGTTTTTTCTCATTGTTGTTTGGTCATAGCTATCCTAAGCAGAGGTGAAGTGGTATCTCATTTTGGTTTGGTTTGCATTTCCTTAATGGCTAATGATATTGAGCATCTTTTCATGTGCTTATTGGCTATTTGTATATCTTTGAACGTCTGTTCAAATTCTTCACCCAATTTTTAATTGTGTTGCTAGTCTTTTTGTGATTGAGTTTTAGGAGTTCTTTATATATTCTAGATATTAAACCCTTATCTGATATATGGTCTCTATATATCTTATCCCATTCTGTTGCTAGTCATTTCATTTTTTTTGATAGTATTTCTTGATGCACAAAAGTTTTCCATTTTAATGAAGTTCCAGTTTATCTGGTTTTTCTCTTGTTGCTCGTACTTCTGATGTCACATGTAAGAATCCATTGCCTAATAAAGTTTCTGAAGCTCTACTCCCGTGTTTTCTTCTAAGAGTGTTGTGGGTTTAGCTTTTATATTTAGGACATTGATCCATTTTGAATTAATTTTTGTATATAGTGTGAGATATGGGTCCAACTTCACTCTTTTGTAGGTGGAGATCCAATTGTCTCAGCACCATTTGTTGGAAAGACTATCCTTTCCCAGTTGAATAGATTAGGCCCCCTTACTGAAAATCAACTGGCCACAGAGGTGTGGGTCTATTTCTGGATTCTCATTTCTGTTCCATCTGTCTATACGTCTATTCTTACACCTCTATCACCTTGTTTTGATTTCTGTAGTTTTGGAAGACATTTTGAGATTGAGCAGTGTGTATCTCCCTACTTTGATCTTTTTTTTCTTTCCCCAAGATTGTTTTGGCTATTTGGGATCCTGACACACACAGTTTTGAGGTGGATAAATCTCAAAAATATTATGTTGAGCAAAAGAAAACAGACACAAAAAAGTAATTACTGCATGATTCCATTAGGATATTAAGTCCAAAACCAAGCAACCTATAACTTATATAGAAATTCTAGTAGGGAAGATGCTAGCTGATTATAAAAGAGATGAGAAAACATTCTCAGATGGTAAAAATTTTATATATCTTGTTTTGGGTGGTAGTTACATGAGTGTAAATTCTTTCAAAACTTATGGAACTGAGGACTCCAGCAAGATGGCGGTCTAGGCAGAAGCACCACACCGTCCCTCCACAACAAAGATCCGAAAAACTAAGCCAGAGAATCAACAATCCTGAAACTCTAGAACATCAAATGAAGAGATAAAGAACTCAGCCGAACACCAAACGGAGTAAGAATACTGAAAGAGAACAGAG
>NW_004444081.1:3273295-3303171 GCF_000243295.1 Trichechus manatus latirostris
AGTAAAAAAAAAAAAAAAACTTATGGAACTGTACACTTGAGATTTGTTCATTTAATTGAATACTAATTAAAACTTCATTTTCAAAAAGAGAATCAGAACAGGACTTGGAGACAGTGAGTTGTAGACAATGGAAAGATCTGGAAAGGAGATCAAAGGAATGAGGCAAAGCTATAGGGGGCAATTGGAGTTAAGAAAGGTGTTTTTGTTTGCTTGTTTGTTTGTTCTCTTTCTTTGTTTCTTTTTTTTAATAAGGGAAATACCATCATATTTACATGCTGATGGAAGTGATCCAGTAGAGAAAAAAAAGTAAATCACAATACATAAGATTAGAACACCCACTTTTCAGAGATGTTAGGATAAAATTAGATAATGAATGTGAAGCACTTAACAATACCTGAGGTGTAGTTAGTGCTCAATACTCAATAGCTGATACTAATATTATTATTGCAATAATAATAGTGATGATAGCAAGGGATGCTGAATGCAAAAGACTCTCTGCCTCCACTTTAAATGCAGTATACACAAAAACCTTTTTGTTCTTCGTGCTTTTGCTTTGTGCTTTCTCTGACACCACCCCTGCTATTCCACTGACCCTGTCCTCCTCAAGGTCACCTGCCATTCCGTCTGTAGGTCCAAAATTTGCAACGCCCTCTTTCCCTTTCAATTTGCTATTTATAATCTGCAATGAACTGCAGAATTCAGATTACCAAATTGTTAGAGTTGAATCTCAATAGTGTAAATAGGCTCTGAGAGAATTTATTTATGCCATTTTAACCTATCCGTCTTCCAATCCATTTGACCTGGTCAGTTCCTACTTGTTCTTCAAGTATCCACTTAGATCCTACTTCCCCTGAGAAGCCTTCTTTGACCTCTAACGGCTAGATTACCTGCCTCTATAAATAAGGAGGAAGATCCCTGATGGTGCAATGGTTAAGTGCTTGACTGCTAACCAAAATGTTGAGAGTTCGAACCCACCAGCCACTTCTCAAAAGATCTGGTGATCTGCTTCCATAAAGATTATAGCCTAGGAAACTCTGTGGGCAGTTCCACTGTGTCCTATAAGGTAGCTATGAGTCAGAATCAACTCGACAGTATACAACAACGACATAAATCAGGAATTTTTCAGCTGCAAGTGATAGAAACTCAACTAAAACTACCTCTTAAAAAAAGGTGGTGAGTGTGGGTATTGATTCATGTAACTGTAACATTCCAGAATAGAATCTGGTCAGGTATGGGTACATCCAAGAGTTAAAAGGATGTCTCAGGAATCTGTTTTCCCCCACCCTACCCCCAACCTCTGGGCTCTGTTTTCCTCTGTGTTGCTTCATTAACAGGCAATCTCTTCCTAAATGTTGATGAAGATGACCAGGGAATCATGAAAGTTAGCAAACCCAATGAAAAAGAAACTTTTTTCTCAGTAGTTCCAGCTTAGGTTCCAAAAGGGATTTATTTACCTGACCTGGATCATGTGTCCATCAAGTGTCTTTTAGGGGACTAAGATACTGTAAATGACCATATACATATATACACAGAAGTTGGTTAAGTTACAGCTATAACTCATAGACCAAACGAAACCAAAACCAAACTCACTGCCCCTGAGTCGATTGCTACTCACAGCGACCCTACAGGCCTGGCAGAGTAGAACTTCCCCATGGGGTTTCCAAGGCTGTAATCTTTACAGAAGCAGACTGCCACAATCTTTCCCCCACAGAGCAGTTGGCAAGTTCAAACTTCCAATCTCTTAGTTAGCAGCCAAGTGCTTTAACTACTGTGCCAGAATAGAATAGGAACAGGAAATTCATTGTGGAAAGAATAGAATGTAAGTCTTCCATGTTGTCCCTTCAATGTACCATCAAGGCACTTTATAAGAGCCTTGCCTTAATGCTTAAAGGTAACTACTATTATTATAATATGCTAAGTATGTTGTTGAGAATATTACAAATAGTATTTCAATTAATCTTCACAAAAAAACTCTATGACTTAGGTATTAGGTGTATTTTACAGACAAGAAAACAAGCTTAGAAAAATTACTACAAACTCAAGGTCAGGCCACCAACCAGAGGTGGGACAAAGATTCTAATTAGAGTTTACCTGACTTCATATCTAGTGCCTTTAACAGTTATGCTATACACCCTCACTCTGCATTGTACTCGGTCCTTTATTAGTCTGTATTCCCCACTAGGTTGAAAGCTATGTGAGGTCATGGGCTTTGCCTTATTTATCACTGTATATTCTCCATGCCTAGAAAATTCCCTGATACTTAGTAATCCCCCAATAAATGAATAAACTGGAATAAAGATCATTCCCTTCAGTGCATAGATTTTGTGACATTTTTTGGAACTGTTCCATAGTTTTAACATTTATTTCCCAGTTCTTAGATCTCTTACATGTAGTAAAGTTGTAGACTAAGTGATTGATATAGTGTGATGGACATAAAGATGCACTGCCCAGATCTTCCTTCAAGGAAGGATTTGCAACCCAGCTGAAGACATACTAAGCCTGATAAGGGGAGAAAAGGGACTCTGCCTTAAATGAACTACAAAATTGAGCCAACATACACTGTCAAGAGCCAGGAAAGTATGCCTGGGACTGGATGCTAGGGGTGCTTGACTGAGGGAGCTGGAACATAAAGTGGAATACAAAAGAATTTATGGACTCAGAAGCTTTTCCCTGACATATAGGATTTAACATCTTGGCAAGGACCCAAGGAAATAATGTAAACCTGCTACTGATATGGCTTCTAGAAGCATTGAAACAGCCATGACTGAAAGTGAACAGAATTGAAATGCCAAAATCGACATTGAAGATTGTGGTAAAAGGCATTAAAATATTCAGGGAAATGAGTATGCTAAAATGTATAGACAATAAACAGCTGGAAGAAATAACAAATGATTATGGTTCCATGGGAAGGCCAAGAGGGTAGACCACCTAGGGAGAGATTACCCAATACGGAAGGTACACACGGGCTTATTTGTGTTTACTTACTAATCTGTAGTGTGCAATTTCCCCTATCTTTCAACACATCAAATATGTGGTGAAACCCACGTGATAGTTTACTACAGATTAGTAAGTAAACATAAATAAGCCCGTGCTTACCTTGTTGATGTTGTTATGTGACATTGAGTCAGTTCTGACTCAGAGGGACTGTATGTACAACAAAACGAAACACTGCCCAGTCCTGCACCATCCTCACAATAGTTTTATGCTTGAGGCCATTGTTGCAGCCACTGTGTCAATCAATCTCATAGAGGGTCTTCTCCTTTTTCGCTGACCCTCTACTTTACCAAGCATGATGCCCTTCTTCAGGGGCTGGACCCTCCTGACAACATGTCCAAAGTAAGTGAGATGTAGTCTCTCCATCTTTGCTTCTAAGGAGAACTCCAGCTGTACTTCTTCTAAGTCAGATTTGTCCGTTCTTCTGGCAGCCTATGGTATATTCAATATTCTTCGCCAATACCTTAATTCAAAGGTGTCAATTCTTTGGTCTTCCTTATTCATTGTCCAGCTTTCGCATGCATATGTGGCGATTGAAAATACCATGGCTTGGGTCAAGGCACCTTAGTACTCGAAGTGACATCTTTCCCTTTTAGCACTTTAAAGAGGTCTTTTTCAGTAGATTTGCACAATGCAATATGTCCTTTGATTTCTTGACTGTTGCTTCCACGGGCATTGTTTGTGGAACCAAATAAAATTAAATCCTTGAAAATTTCAATATTTACTGCGTTTATCATAACGTTGCTTATTGGTCCAGTTGTGAGGAGTTTTGCTTCCTTTATGTTGAGGTATAATCCATACTGAAGGCTGTAGCCTTTGATCTTCATCAGCAAGTACTTCAAGTCCTCTTGGCTTTCAGCAAATAAGGTTGTATCATCTGCATATTATAGGTTGTTAATAAGTCTTCCTCTAATCCTGATGCCGCATTCTTCTTCGTATAATACAGCTTCTTGAATTATTTGCTCAGCATACAGATTGAATGAGTAAGGTGAAAGCATACAACCCTGATGCACACTTTTCCTAATTTTAAACCATACAGTATCCCCTTTTTCGGTTCGAACGACCATCTCTTGGTCATTATACAGGCTCCTCATGGGCACCATGAAGTGTTCTGGAATTCCCATTCTTCACAATGTTATCCACAATTTGTTATGATCCACAGAGTCAAATACCCTCACATAGTCAACAAAACACAGGTAAACGTCTTGCTGGTACTCTCTGCTTTTAGCCAAGATCCATCTGACATCAGCAATGATAGTCCTTGTTCTACGTACTCTTCTGAATCTGGCTTGAATTTCTGGCAGTTCCCTGCCCATGTACTCCTGAAACTGCTTTTGAATGATCTTCAGCAAAATTTTACTTGCATGTGTTAATAATGATGTTGTTTGATAATTTTTGCATTCTGTTGAATCCCCTTTCTTTGGAATGGGCACAAAGATTGATCTCTTCTAGTCAGTTGGCCAGATAGCTGTCTTCCAAATTTCTTGGCCTAGATGAGTGAGCACCTCCAGTGCTGTACCCAATTGTTGAAACATCTCAATTGGTATTCTGTCAATTCCTGGGCCTTGTTTTTCACCAGTGCCTTCAGTGCAGCTTTGACCTCTTCCTTCAGTACCATTGGTTCTTGATCATATGCTACCTCTTGAAATGATTGAACATGGAACAATTCCTTTTAGTACAGTGACTCTGTGTATTCCTTCCATCTTCATTTGATGCTTCCTATGTCGTTCAATATTTTCCTTGTTCAATCCTTCAATAATGCAATTCAAGGTTTGAATTTTCTCTTCAGTTCCTTCAGCTTGAGAAATGTACATCCCAAATTCCGATTATTAAGGGATCTTTGCAGGTGTTTCTTCTAATTTTGAGTTGTACCACTCAGTAAATGAAGGTCTCAAGAGATTGACTCCATCCATGTCTTTAAGATAGACACTACTTTGAGGAGGCAGTTCTTCCCCGGTGGTATTTTGAATGCCTTCCAACCTGAGGGTCTCATACATCAGATAATGTTCCACTGCTATTTATAAGGTTTTCACTGGCTAATTTTTTCAGCGGTAGACTGCCAGGTCCTTCTTTCTAGTCTTAGTCTGGAAGCTCTGCTGAAACCTGTCCACCATGAGTGACCCTGGTGGTATTTGAAATACTTGTGTGTGTGCAAGCCACCACAGCACAGAAACTAATAGATGAGTTTTGGATGCATACCTTGCTTACTGGTTAATCTATCCCTGCCACCAATCAGAGCCATCAGTAATGTACAGTGAGAGGGGCACTAGAATCACTAAAAAGGTCAGTATTGGGCTTTTCTCCACAGGCCAGTACTGACAGTGGAAGAGGCTGTTACCAAACGGTTCATTGATGGCAATAGCAATGCTATCAGTAACGATAGAATCCCATACCAATAGAAGCCAGGTGGCATTGCTTAACTGCCAAAAGCCAGGGAGTCACAATTATCACAATGACTTGCAAAGTTTGATACCACAAGACCTGGCCCACAGAGAGATATGAAGAAGGCCAACAGAATACAGTATCCCAGGGGAGACAAGAGGAAAAGTAAATGGGCAGCTGGCAAAAATAATACTTAATTTGTATTAGCAGAAGTAATCAAAGATTATTGGTCAGGAGGCTGAGGCCAATCACTCCAATAATAAGTCATGGCTTTTGTTCATTTTCTAGAGCTGAGCCAGTTTTCAGACCAAGAACCCTTTAACTGAAGAAGTGGCTGGGTCCCCAAGAGGAAGAATCCTGAATAATTTGGCAAATATACACAGGAGTAATTCTACCAGTCTTTCCCCAAACATACCTGTGGCTAAATACTCAGGTAACTGTACATTTGGGAAAGGAAACTACTCAGACATTCTGAGAACGTTTGAACACAGAGTCAAGTTGACATTGATAATCAAGACCTGTAGGGTCATCAAGTCCCCCTGTTAGAGTGAAGGCATATGGTGGCCAGAAGGCCTTGGCTAAGCTGTAGCCTATAGTGAGTCTGCTGCATCTGTGGACTCATCAAATCATTATTTTCCTGGTCCCTTCCTGTATATGTGAAATTGGAATACTTGACTTTGGTGCAAGCCAAACATTAGCTCCTTGGCCAGTAGATAACAGCTATCATAATGAAGAAGGTTATGTAGGATATAATACCTTCCTCTGGTCAAGATAGTAAGTCAAAAGCAATATCTCATTCTGGGAGATAGAGGAGATGAGTGCCATTGTTAAGGAATTAAAGGATTTAGGGGTGTTGTTCTCTATAACATTTCCATTTATTTAATCAGTCTAGTCTCGCAGTAACTGAATATATCCTGGAGGATGACTACAGACTACTGCAAGCTAAACCAAGTAGCAGCCCCAGTCACTGCCACCATGCCAGATATGGTAGCTTTACTAGAGCAGATCATTATAAACTCAGGTACATTGTACGTGACCATTAATTTGGTAAATACAGTTCTTTCTATTCCAAAAATAAAAGGGGGTTAAAATAAGTTTGCATTTACATGGAATAAACAATATTATACAGTTAGAGTTTTGCTCCAGAGCTGTTTATTCTCCCTCCTTCTGTCATAACACAGTCCAAAGATATCTAAAACATTTGGACTTCCCACAAAAAATTCCATTGATCCACACAGATGACATCATGTTGATTGCACCAGATGAGCAAGAGGTAGCCAGCACACTGGAGGCATTAGTGAAGGGGAAAACAGGCTTTGTGAGGCTGGACATGGCTGCCCTCACTGCTATTTCTGTTCACTGCTGTTTTCCAAGCCCCTGTTATGTGACTTTGCTGAGGATGTCTTATGTACCCTTCTGACGTGTAGACACCTTTGTCCTTGACCACTATAAAATCTATGCACCTCTGGGTACAGAGATCTGTTATGGTCCTCCCATCACCAGAGACTACTGTCTCACTTTGTAAATCTCCCTCATGACAAACTCCTTCACCACACACTGGAGTTGCCTGCCTCTTTCTTTGGTCTTTCAGTACCCTCCAATTTTGGAGGCAAATTTCAAGTTACAGGTTCATGCCTGGACACTTAGGATGGCACACGCTCTCCAGTGTTTGAGAGAGGAACTCTGTTTCTCCATTAGGAAGAGGAGATAGTACCAGGTGCCAACTGGTAGAGATATGCATGGTCTCATCATCGTATCTAACAACCTATTGGACTTTGAGCATTGGGTCCCTGCAGTCTTGAGCTCTGCAGAGTTAGTGTTCCTGGTGCTCAAAAGTGGCATACTTTTTTGCAGGGACACAACAAGAGTCCCACTGAATTATAAACTGAAGTGCCACTGTATGGTGAAGTAGATCTGAGTGGCATAGAGAGTAGAATACATTAGACAGATGCATCACCCAGATCACCCTGCAAAAAAAAAAAGACCTGTTTCCCAGCTGCAGGGAATGTGGTCAACGGTCTCCAGCCATCAGCTTTTTCAGGTTCTGCCTCAGCTGCAGAAAGTCAGCTCACCCAAGATCAAGTCATTCACAGAGCGACTCACATTCAGTGACTAAGTAGAGCAAGAGTATAGAAGTCTAGCCATTTGGGCCTGATGGGGGACACCTAGTGGTGTGCTGGCGTCAGCTAGTACTAGATTGCAAAAGGCTGCACCTCTTCCCAACTCCCCATTCAGTTAACATCAAGTCAGTAGTTTGAACTCATCCATTGTAAGAGTATTTATAACATGGAAATTGGCAA
The DNA here is from genome assembly GCF_000243295.1 of Trichechus manatus latirostris. Lineage (NCBI taxonomy): Eukaryota > Metazoa > Chordata > Mammalia > Sirenia > Trichechidae > Trichechus > Trichechus manatus. The sequence continues at coordinate 3,280,972 of NW_004444081.1, forward strand.
ATACTACCTATCAGGGTTTTTTCCCCCACAGAACTAGCTGTTCCACATGTATCAACACAATATTGTGGACATACTGTCGGGCAATACTCCCTCCATAACCCACAGCCAGGCTGGCTGATGTTTTGTTGGGCTTTCATCACATGACTTCTTCCATTGCCCAATACTGCTTTTCCCTCTTCCATTCAGAAATATAGAACTCTAACAAACATTCTATACCCTAAACTCCATCTTAGTGTCTGTTTCTGGAAATTCCAGCCTGTGATATGAGGTATGATAGCATAACTATTACTAGCAATAATCTCAGCATATATCCAGCATTTTCTGTTGTTAAAAAATATTGTACTTATTTAAAAGACATTATATACAGCAGTGCTTTGAGCCAGCTTTTGAACACCTCGGTTATGGAATTTTAATTCTCAGCACCCTGAGAAAATCAAATGATAAGCAAAGAACAGTCAAGTTAAAGAGACAAAATCTTGTGTTATTTCTGAAGGGCATATCATGTGAAAATATGCATACTAGAGCCAAATATCACAGTCGAAGGAAATTGCAGTACAGTTAAAGGCTCAGATGATTAAAATTTCCATCTGAAATAGTCTGATGAAAATTCTCCCACTATTTCTCACTCGATCACCTCCACATATATAGACAGCTGCAATAGGCTTCTCAACCATATTTTAATATCTTAAAATATCATATAATCATTCACTCACATGACACACAAATTATTCAATAAAATACTGGACAACAATGTTCAACTCCTCTTAAACCTGGACAGTATCTTCTTTCATGGATGCAGTCACTAACTCTTGGTGAGTTGTGGGAACAGGAATGTAGACGTATCAATGCCAGAGAAAGTCCCAATCCAGAAATGGCTCAGTGAATCAAGGCAAAGAATGCAGGGCCAAGATCCTACATCCAAAACATAGTGAAGGTGTGTCCTAGATCCTAGCCAAATACTGCCACGGCTGCCTTTTTCTCCACTGCAACACACTACCACTCCCCATCATACACACATACTGAAAACCGTTGCCCTAGGGATCCTTGTAGATTATTCCTCCAGAACCTATACTCTCATCTTATGTGTTGTCTAGTTAGATGTCTACTGCCATCCATAACCTAGAACATGATGTTTTGGCTCATCTCTGGCTTTCTAGACTGTCCTTTCCTCCTTGAAGTGGATACCACTTTTCCTTTGACAGCCATCCCAGATCTGCACCTAAACTTGCCCAGGATTTGGGCTTTATCTTTGAGTAGCATAGCTAAGCCAGCTCCATCCTCTTCTATATACAACTTGTGAGGTGACAGTCTATGAAATTGTCCTAGCCCACTTGCACTCCTCTTTCCCATATTAGCTCTTTAGAAAAGAAAGATCAGACAGTCACTAACTCTTGATGGCTTTGGGAAACAGGAATGATGGCAGCATGCTTGGAATAAGAAAGTTATATATTTTTTAAAAGTTATAGAATTTTTCTCACCAGAATTCCAGTAAGACTGATTCTTGTGATAAAACTGTCATAGAAGAAGATCAGATCACATTTCCCAAAGTGCTCTACTCAGCAGGGGAGGCATGTGTCAAACCATAGTGTTTGAAGTTACAGCTGGATTTGTAAAAAGTGGACAGAAAAGCATAGAGATGTGGAGTAGGCAGTGGGGATGGAGGTAGGAATAAAGAAGGCAGGAAGAGAATTAAAATATTTGTAAAAAGAAGATATGTTTAAAGAGACATTGAAAAAATATTTCTGTATTCTGTATCATGGAACACCCTGTGCAACACATTTACAGAGAACTAGATTAAAGACCTATATTATTTTTCAAGGGTTCTTGAGTGAGATTACTATTTCTTTAAATGTTATATTGCTATGAGATTGTGCTATAGGGCAGTTACGTTTATACAGGCTATATGGAAAAAAATATATATATATACACACGCATTCATATATGCCCTCATCTAGTTCTTTCCGCCTGTCAATAATATACATTTAAACTGAATTAGCTGGAGATGAAAGCCAAATAAATAAAAGTTCAGTCCACACATTCTGAGGGCATTTGGTGGTTTCAAGATGCTTTACGTTTAAATATGATTCCCTTGGTGGCGAAAATTGTTAAATGCTTGACTACTAACTGAAGTGTTAGTAGTTTGAACCCTTCCAGAGGTGCCTCAGAAGAAAAGCCTGCTGATCTATTTCTGAAAAATCAGCCATTTAAAACTCTGTGGAGCATGGTTCTCATGCAACACATGAGGTCTCCGTGAGTTGGAATTGACTGGACGGCAACTGGTTTGGGATTTTTTGGTTTTACGTTTTAATGAGCTAGTACAAGCACATTTAAATGAGATTGTTCATAAAGTTCTAAGACTTGTGGCTGACTCACAGTCAGGGCTCAATAAAGATATATTTCTTTTCCTTTCCTACATTTTCTCTTCTAAAAGATGTAATTTTTTCAACAGACAACTCATCAAAATATCTTAATTGGGGCAACTGGAAATTATGCAGTAAAAGAGAACAAAAGGGCTAAAACTTCAGTCCAGAAACATTAACCATTAACTAGTCTTTAGCCCTTCAAGCTCAATGAAGGGTCAGCCCTTGGATTGTGCCAATTCTACGATACATTATTAAGGAGATTGCCTTAGATTTTCCTTTAGTGATCTCAGTCTCTTCCTCTGTATTCATTATTTTTCTTCATGCCTCCTCCCCCTCTTCCACCCTCCTCAGGAACCCAGCTGCACCACTCCTACTTCCTAGGGGAAGAAGGGTTCTTTCCCTTTGTCAATAATATACATTTAAACTATATATACGTCTATTTCTTTACCTCTTAGTGTAGGAATGGCAAATAGTTATCCCACCTGCCAGCTGTGATAAGTTCATGTAGTGGCTACCTGAGGCTGTCTCAGAATCCTTCTCAACACAGTGCTGGGATTAGAAGCAAGGGAGAGTGTGTGAGTTCATTAGTGCTGTTTGCGATGGGTGAGAGACTGAGTGATGGCAGTTTATTTGCCAACTCTGCCTTTGTGTAATTTTAAGTCAACATTTTACTTTCATCCCAACTCCACAAGAACACTTACATTATTTTTATTTCATATTGTCATAAAAATACTGATGACATGACATTTACCAATTCAACATTTTTACATGTATACTTCAATAAAACCAATTACAACACTTGCATTTTTCAGAACTGTTTTATTATGAAATCTTTTAAACATCTAGAAAAGCAAAGACAATGGAATTATGACTCTGATTTACCCACTGTGATGATTAAGATTGTGTGTCAACACAAATAAACATGTGCACACCCATGATCATTGCAGCATTGTTCACAATAGCAAAAAGATGGAAACAGCTTAGAAGCCCATCAACAGATAAATGGATAAACAAACTATGGTATATACACACAATGGAGTATTATGCAACGATAAAGAACAATGATGAATCTGTCAAGCATCTCATAACGTGGATGAATCTGGATGGCATTATGCTGAGTGAAGTAAGTCAATCACAAAAAGACAAATATTGTATGAGACCACTGCGGTAAAAACTCATGAAAAGGTTTACACACAAAAAGAAACAATCTTTGATGGTTACAAGGGAGGGGAGGCATGGGGAGAACTAAATAGACAATAGATAAGTGGTAACTTTGGTGAAGGGTAAGACAGTACACAGTACTGCAGAATCCAGCACAGCTTGTACAAGGACAGGTCATGGAAGCTCTATAGACACATCTAATCCCTGAGGGGCTGAATTGCCAGGCTGAGGGCTGTGGGGACCATGGTTTCAGAGAACATCTAACTCAATGGGCATAACATAGTTTATAAAGAAAATGTTCTGACTTCCAGGCAACATGGCACTAGAGACAGAAACACCACACCATCCCTCCACAGCAAAGATCTGAAAAACTAACTCAAACAGAGACAAAAATCAGTCCTGAAACCCTAAGCATCAAAAGAAGAGATAAAGAACTCAGCTGAGCACCGAATGGAATAAGAAACTGACAAAGAACAGAGAGCAAGGAGAGATACATGCAGAGGTCCACTATCAGGTAACCAAGCAAAGATCAACCATCTTGGACTCCTATCAGAGACTGGCGAACAGAGAGTATGGGAAAACAGCTTTATGGAGCTTCCAGGAGGAGAGAGAACAACAAGTAATTAGTGATATACGCTTTCCGACCCTCCACCCTTCTCCACCCCCACTTGGCCTACTCTGCTTCCTGTGGTCATAGTCTCTTGGCCAGAAAGCACTGGCTTCACCCCTGTGCTGCTTGGATTCCACCCGCCCACACTGGCCAGCTCTCTGAGTGCCATTAGTTGGCTACTGGTGTTGCTTTTTTCTGCTTCTTTTGGTTTCTTCCATACCTCTCACCACCTCCCCCTCCTTTTTCTCAAATACTTGGCTCCATGTGCTATTTCTGCTTCTTCCTGAAAGGCTATGAAACTCTGCTTGACTGTGGAACTGGTTTCCAGCATTTGCTGACACACTAGTGGGACTGCTAGGGCTTTTTTGTTGCTGTTGGTTTGTTTTGATTTGTTTGTTTGTTTATTTTTTCTTTTCTCAGCTTGGGAGCCCCTTCTAACCAGACAGTACTGCTCAGCTTAGGAGGTACTCCCTCAGTCTGTGCAGATGGGCAGTGGGATCCCTGGGGGCACTTCTTTTTTCTTCTTTTTTGGTTTCTTTGTTTGTTTTTTTTGGTTTGTTTGTTTTCTTTTCTCTCGTTTTCCCTTTTTGTCTTTCCTCATTTCTCATCTCTATACTTCCTTTCCAGTCTCCTGAATAAGTGGCACTGTGTGACACCTCTAACCCTTCTAGTCAGGCTGTACTTCCCAGCCTGGGAGCAACTTCCACAGTCCTTGCAGCCACACTGGTGGGATCCCTGGGGCCTTTTCTTTTTCTTTTTTTCTTTTTCTAATTTTTATTTAATTTTTTTCTTTTACTCTTTTCTTTTTCCTTTTTTTCCTCCATTTCTCAATCTCTCATCTCTCCACTGCAATGGCAAGCTCCCCTAGCACTCTTTTTTGTTTGTATGTTTTTGGCACCCATTCTGTCTCCTCTTTCCCATCCACATCTTAGCTCCACACATCAGTCTCCTCCCTCTTTCCTGCCTACCCACACTGTGTGCTAAACATCACACTCCCAAGCAGCACAGGTACGACCTACCAAAACCTGCCCTGCACTGATTCCTGGCCTGCCAAGTAGGCCGTAGTATGTGCCACAAACAACCCATCCCAGCAACTCCCCTTCAACTGGACCTGCCCTGCTGTATCATACCTGAACAACTGACCTCGCCCACTGGAGAAGGAGGCAAAAATTATCGTGCATACAAATAAACAACAAAGAACTCACAGCACAGTTACTCAGACATAACCAAATAAAACAAAAATCAGGAAGAAACAAACAAATCTACAATCAAAAAATGAGGAAAACAACTACTGAATGTCCCGAAGACAGCAGACAATATCAAAATATATATAAAAACAGGACAAGAAGCTACCAGTAGGTGTCCAAAATAAGACACCAGATGACTTTCCAGTAGAAGAAAAAGCACTAGACCTAACTGATAGGGAATTAAAATCTCTAATACTCAGAATTATCCAAGAGTTGAAGAAAAAAGCTGACAAAAACGAGGAAAAAATAGACAAATTCATGGAAAATACAGACCAAAAAAATGGAAGAATTCAAGAAAATAATACAGGAACAAAATGCTAAAATAAATTCACAACTAGAAATCATACAAAAACAACAATTAGAAATCCAAAAGATAAACAACAAGATTTCAGAAATAGACAGTGTCATAGAAGGGCTGAGGAGCAGAATTGAAATGATGGAAGACAAGATCAGTGAAACTGAAGACAAACACGTGGATATAACTCTCAGGAAAAATCAAAAAAAGAACAAAGAAGAATGAAGAGACCCTGAGAATTACGTGGGATACAAGCAGAAGCAAAAATTAGCAAGTGATCAGATTTCCAGAACAGGGGGAGAAAACAGAAAACACAGAGAGGATCACTGAAGAACTGCTGACAGAAAACTTCCCCAATATCATGAAAGATGAAAAGCTAATCATTCAAGAGGTTCAACTAACCCCATATAAGATAGACTCCAAAAGAAATTCACCAAGGCATATCATAATCACCTTTGCTAAAACCAAAGACAAACAAAGAATCCTGAGAGCAGCTTGAGAAAAACAAAAGTCATATACAGAGAAGAAACAATAAGACTAAGCTTGGATTATTCAGCAGAAACCATGCAGGCAGGAAGGCAACGGGATGACATATATAAAACTTTGAAAGAAAAAAATGATCAGCCAAGAATAATATACCCTGCAAAACTCTCGCTTAAATATGATGGTGAAATTAGGATATTACCAGAAAAACAGAAATTAAGCGACTTTGTAAAAAACAAACCAAACTTACAAGAATTATCAAAGGGAGTCCTCCAATCTGAGAACAAACAACATCAGACAACAGGTAGACTCTAGGATGCAGGATCATACCAGCCAGATACCAACCTAGGAAATGAACCCACAAGGACTATTTAAAACCAAAAGAATTACAACAGGGAACCAGAGAGGTTAATCTGTAAATGACAACACCATCAGAACAATAAAGAAGGGAGTAAAAGGTATAGGTATACGACCTTCTAATAGAGAGGAAGGCAAGGTGATACAAAGTAATAATAGAATGGTTTAAACCTAGGAAGATAAGGGTAAATTTCAAGGTAACCACAGAGAAAGTTAGCAAACCTACTCATCAAATTAAGAAGAAAAATATAAAGTCTCAGTAAAAACAAAACCCACAAAAACAAATGAAAAACAAATTCTCAAACAAAAGGAATTCAGCACAAGAGAGTAAGAGGAACAAAGAAAACGTCAGAAAAACCAAAAAAAAGCACTACAAAATGGCAGCAATAAACTCACGCCTATCAATAATTACACTGAATGTAAATGGACTCAATGCACCCATAAAAAGATGGAGAGTGACAGAATGGATAAAAAAACAAGATCCATCAACATGCTGTCTACAAGAGACACACCCTAGAAACAAAGATGTGAATTTATTAAAAATCAAAAGATGGAAAAAAATACATCAAGCAAACAGTTACCAAAAAAGACCAGAGTGGTAATACTAACCTCAGATAAAATAGACTTTAAAACAAAATCCACCATAAAAGACAAAGAAAGACACTATATAATGATTAAGGGGACGATCCATCATGAAGACATAACCATAATAAACTTCTACACACCTAATGACAGGGCTCCAAAATACATAAAACAAACTCTAACAGCACTGAAAAGAGAAATTGACAGTTCCACAATTAATAGTAGGAGTCTTCAACACACCACTCTTGGTAAAGTATAGAACATCTAGAAAGAAACTCAACAAAGATACAGAAGACCTAAAGGGCACAATCAGCCAACTTGACCTCATAGACATATATAGAACACTCCTTCCAACAGCTGCAAAATACACATTCTTTTCCAATACACATGGAACGTATCCAGAATAGACCACATCTTAGGCCACAGAGCAATCCTCAACAAGATCCAAAACACTGAGATAATACAAAGTATCTTCTCTGACCGCAACACCATCAAGGTAGAAATTAACAACAGGAAGATCAAGGAAAAATAAATAAATTACATGGAAACTGAATAACACCCTGCTTACAAACTACTGGATAATAGAAGAAATCAGAGATGGAATCAAAAAATTCCTAGAATCACATGAGAATGAAAACATATCATACCAAAACCTATGGGACACAGCAAAGGTGGTCCTCAGAGGACAATTTATACCAACAGATGCACACATCAAAAAAGATGAAAGGGACAAAATCAAAACATTAACTACGGAACTGGAAGAAATAGAAAGAGAACAGCAAAAAAAAAAAAAAAGCCCACAGCCACTAGAAGACAGGAAATAACAAAGATCAGAGCAGAAATAAATGAAATAGAAAAACAATAGAAAGAATCAACAAAACCAAAAGTTGGTTCTTTGAGAGAATCAACAAAATCGACAAACCACTGGCCAGACTGACAAACGAAAAAGAGGAGAGGGCACAAATAACCCAAATATGAAATGAAATGGGGGACATTACAACAGACCCAAGTGAAACAAAAAGGATCATAACAGAGTAGTATGAAAAACTATACTCCAAAAAATTTGAAAACCTGGAGGAAATGAATAACTTTTAGAAACACAATACCTACCCAAATTACCACAAAGTGATGTTGAAAATCTGAACAGACCCATAACAAGAAAAGAGACTTGAAAGGTAAAAAACAAAAACAAAAAACTCCCAACAAAAAAGGTCCTGGCCCAGATGGCTTCACTGGAGAATTCTACCAAACATTCAGAGAAGAGCTTATACCAGTGCTACTCAAGCTATTTCTGAACATAGAAGCGACACTTCCGAATTCGTTCTATGAAGACAGCATAACCCTGATACCAAAACCAGGCAAAGATGCCACAAAAAAAGAAAATTACAGACCAGTATCTCTCATGAATAAAGATGCAAAAATTCTCAACAAAATTCTTGCCAATAGAATTCAGCATCATATCAAAAAAATATTACACCACTACCAAGTAGGATTCATACTAGGTATGCAAGGATGGTTCAACATCAGAAAATCAATCCACCACACAAATAAAAGGAAAGAAAAGAATCACATGATCACCTCCATTGATGCAGAAAGGCATTCAACCAAGTCCAACACCCAGTCCTGATAAAAAAAAACTCTCAGTAAAATAGATATAGAAGGGAAATTTCTCAACATAATAAAAGGCATCTATGCAAAACCAATGGAAAACATCATTCTTAATGGAGAGAGGCTGAAAAAATTCCCCTTGAGAACAGGAACAAGACAAGGAAGCCCTTTATCACCACTCCTATTTAACATTGTGCTGGAAGTCCTAGATAGAGCAATAAGGCAAGAAAAAGAAATAAAGTGTATCCAGATTGGTAAAACTGTCCCTGTTTGTGGATGATATGATGCTATACATAGAAAACCCTAAAGACTCCATGAGAAAACCGCTGGAACTAATAGAAATATTCATCAGAGTAGCAGGATACAAGACAAACATACAAAAATTGGTTGAATTCCTATACCCCAAAAAAAAGAATGATGAAAAGGAAATCAGGAAAAAAGTACCATTTATAATAGCCCCTAAAAAAATAAAACATTTAGGAATAAATCTAACCAGGGATGTAAAAGACCTATACAAAGAAAACTACAAAACACTACTGCAAGAAGCCCAAAGGGATCTACCTAAATGGAAAAACATACCATGCTCATGGATAGGTAGACTCAACATTGTGAAAATGACAATTCGACCCAAAGCAATTTACAAATACAATGCATTCCCGATCCAAATGCCAACAATATTCTTCAAAGAGATGGAAAAACTAATCGTTAAATTTATACGGAAAGGGAAGAAGCCCCGAATAAGTAAAGCACTACTGAAGAAGAAGAATAAACTTGGAGGACTCACACTACCTGACCTCAGAACCTACTATACAGCTACTGCAGTCAAAACAGCCTGGTACTAGTACAACGACAGACACATTGACCAATGGAACAGGTTGGAGAACCCAGATGTAAATCCATCTACCTACGGTCACCTGATCTTCGACAAGGGCCCAAAGTCCATTAAATGGGGAAAAGACAGTCTTTTTAACAAATGGTGCTGGCAAAACTGGATGCCCATCTGCAAAAAAAAATGATACAGGACCCATATCTCACACCATACACAAAAACTAATTCAAAATGGATCAAAGACCTAAATATAAAGCCAAAAACTATAAAGTTCACAGAAGAAAAAGTAAGATCAACACTAGAGGCCGTTATGCATGGCATTAACAGTATATAAACCATAACCAACAACACAGAAACTCCAGAAGACAAGCTAGATAACTGGGACCTTCTAAAAATTAAACACTTATGCTCATCAAAAGACTTCACCAAAAGAGTAAGAAGAGAACCTACAGACAGGGAAAAAATTGGGGGACATTACAAGTCAGACAAAGATCTAATCTCTAAAATCTACAAAAAAATCCAGTACATCTACAAACAAAAAGACAAATTATCCAATTAAAAAATGGGCAAGGGAAATGAACAGACACTTCACCGAAGAAGACATTCAAGCAGCCAACAAACACATGAGGAAATGCTCACAATCACTAGCCATTAGAGAAATGCAAGTTAAAACCACAATGAGATACCATCTCACCCTGGCATTACTGGCACGAATCAAAAACACTGGAGATAAAAAAGGTTGGAGAGGCTGCGGGGAGATCAGAACTCTTATGCACTGCTAGTGCGAATGCATAATGATACAACCATTTTGGGAAATGACATGCTGCTTCCTTAGAAAGCTAGAAATAGAAATATCATACGATCCAGCAATCCCACTCCTAGGAACATATCCTAGAGAAATAAGAGCTGTCACAAGAATAGACTTATGTACACCCATGTTCATTGCAGCATTATTTACAATAGCAAAAAGATTAAAACCACCTAGGTGCTCATCAACAGATGAATGGATAAACAAACTATGGTACATACACACTATAGAGTATTATGCAATGATAAAGAACAAAGATGAATCTGTGAAGCATCTCATAACATGGATGAAACTGGAGGACATTATGTTCAGTGAAATAAGTCAGTCACAAAAGGACAAATACTGTATGAGACCTCTACTGTAAAAACTCATGAAAAAGTTTACACACAAAAAAAAACCATCTTCCTTTGTTATGAGGGATGAGAGGGGTGGGGGGGAATACTAAATAGACAATAGATAAATAGTAACTTTGGTGAAGGGCAAGACAGTACACAATACTGGGGAAACCAGCACAACTTGTACCAGGAAAGGGCATGGAAGCTCCATAGACACATCCAAACTCCCTGAGGGACTGAATTGCTGGGCGGAGTGTTGTGGAGACCATGGTCTCGGGGAACATCTAGCTCAATTGGCATAACACAGTTTATAAAAACAATGTTCTACATTCTACCATGGTGAGTAGCATCTGGGATCTTAAAAACCTGTGAGCAGCCATCTAAGATACTCCACTGGTCTCACCCCTTCGGGAGCAAGGGAGAATGAAGAGAACAGGACACAAGGAAAAGATTAGTCCAAAGGACTAATGGACCACAGCTACCAAGGCTTCCACCAGACTGAGTCTAGTACAGCTATATGGTGCCCGGCTACCACCACTGACTGCTCTGACCAGGATCACAACAGAGGGTCCTGGACAGAGCTGGAGAAGGATGTAGGACAAAATTCTAACTCACAAAAAAAGACCAGAATAACTGTCCTGACAGAGACTGGAGAAACCCCGCAAGTATGGCCCCCAGACACCCTTTTAGCTCAGTGGTGAAGTCATTCCGGAGGTTCATCGTTTCAGCCAAAGATTGGACAGCCTCATAAAACGAAATGAGACTAATGGGGCACAAAAGTCTAGGACAAGTACTAGAAGGCAGGAGGGGACAGGAAAGCTGGTAATAAGGAACCCAAGGTTACGAAGGGATAGTGTTGACCTGCCATGGAGTTGTTAAACCAATGTCATAAAACAATATGTGTACTTTGTGTACTAACTGTTTAATGAGAAACTATTTGTTCTGTAAACCTTCATCTAAAGTACAATACAAAAAATTTTAAAAAAAGAAAGATCTTTTGTCAACTTGGCTGGGCTATGATTCTCAGTGTTTTGGCAGTCATATAATGTTGTTATCACTTCCCTGTTGAGATTTGATACGTGATCACACTCACAGCAGGATCAGTTGAGAGTGGTACCTGCCAGGGCTGGCTCTGTGGTAGCTCACCAGCCCCTCAGCCTTCATCTCTCTGCCCTCAGCCTCCTAGTCCTTCCTGCTCTCCTTGCCTGGGCTTTTGCTTGTTCTGGATTCTACAGCTGGCTCCTGTTCATCTAACCTCTGGTTCTTGGGACTTGAGCTAGCAGCTTACCTGTGATTTTGCCTGCCAATTTTGAAATTCATCGATCTTCACAGCCTGTAAGCAACAGCCCTGCTCTCTGGCTTGCCAATCTTGGATTCACCAGCCCCTGCGGCTACTTGAATCAGAAGCCTCTTTCCTGCCCCACAGACTTGGGATGTTACAGCCTCTAAAAACCGTATGAGCCTTTTCCTTGATATAAATCTCTCTCTCTCTCTCTCTCTCTCTATATATATATATATATATATATTTATATATATTTGTACACTTCACTGGTTTTGCTTCTCCAGAGTACCCAGCCTAAGACACCCCCCAACCAGATCCAACAAGTATCAATATATGGCCTGTTTTCTTTCAGCTGTATTTCCAACTACCCACCTCATCCTACCTGAGATTATTTTGAAACAAATCCAAGACATATCATTTTATCTGAAAATATTTCAGTAAATATTAAGAACAAGGACACTTTTGATACTTGCATTATCTATTGTCTCCTAATAAAGGAATTAAAGACCCCCACAGTATAAGTTTTTAAGAGGTAGGTACTCTCCTCTGATTTGCTAAGCTCACATAATATAGCAGTTTACTGCCTACTTGAAGACCAGTCATTTGAGAATTGCAGAATGATCACTCCTACAGAAAGGGGACTTTTGTCTGATTTTCTTCTTTATGGGCAGAATCCCTCAGCATATGCAAAAGCAGAAAGTTCAGGTAGACGGTAGTCAAGTGGTGGGTAATGGGACATGATATGAGCCAAGTCCTTCCAAGCACAGTTGAGAAAGAGCAACCAACATTGCTCTCATTTCATTAAGATAAAAACTAAAATGGCTACTGGCCAAAAAAAGTGTTGAAGGAGGAGGTGGTATGGATTTTGACAAAGCAATGGTTCGATATAGAGAAATTATCCATAAAGGGACTTGTTAGATTCTGGTTTCTCAATAAAAGTGGATGAGGTTCAGGAAAACTAGCCTCATGCCCTGTTCCCTAAGCGGAGTTAAGCCTGGAGGGTGGATTTTTGTCATGAGAGACTGGAATTAGGTTTATAGGTAAATAATTTGTCTGCCCATTCTTGGTAAAGTTAATTCTAGAAGCCATGAGAAGTAAGCAAATGACACACAACAGGCCATGTGACCTTGATGATCTGAAAGGGCCATTAAACCAGCCAAAACACAGGATCAACTCTTTCCCTCAACCCACTGCTTTTTTTTTTTCTCGTATAGATACCTCCTAAATTATAATCTTAGCCCCTGGTAAAATAAAGTGCTCTTTATGTGCAATGCCGATGCTTGCTCTCTGCGCTCACACTAATAGAAGACCCAGATCAAAAGGAGTCAATCTGTGCTGTTCACCCTTGCTTTTCTGAGACTCCATTGCTCTTTCCAGAGCCCCCTCATTTCCAGTGTATTCCAATTACTCAAGATGCTCATCTGGACATTTTATTTTCTCTTGCCCAGATGTATGCCTGTCCATGAGATGTCCATGAATAACACTTTGGTTTCATAAAGCACGTTAAATAGGCCCCTGCATGAGTTTGCATAACTTAATCCCTTCTCCCTTAGAAAGTGGATTACTCAAGGCAAGCTGGCTGACTGGTAATAAATGTACAGCAAACATCAAGCAACAGCTTGTCTATTGTTCTTCCTGAACCCCTCCACCTTACACCAGGCAGAGCTAGCTCACCTCAGTAAAGCAATCCATCTGCTTGGTGATCTTTCTTATATTCACCTCTTGACTCTGCATTATCGTAGGCTTTACACTTAATAAATACAGTTTTCTAAAGTGTTTCGGGATGAAAGCCATAACAGAAGTGTAAACTCTCACTGTTGCTTCCAATAGAGCTTTGCTACAACCTACTTTACTACAACAATCTTAAAATTATACGTTTTCCCAAGCATCAGTGAAAATACAGAATATTCTTTCCTGTGCATGAAACAAACCCATGCCAGATTTTATAATAACTCTGGCAGCTATTATTTTTATTGTTCTTTTTATACTATGCATCCGTACTTTCTTTTTATGCATCACCTCTTCACATAATGCAAAGAATAGTCCCTCAGTGATTGTAATCCAACTATTGCAAACAAAAGAAAAACTCCTTCTGTTACCTCTTCCCTCTTACAGGGAAAGCAATTTTCTAAAAGGAGGACTCACAGGTAAGGTCAAACGATACTAGGGTGATGAAAAGTTCAAAGGCCCCTCACTTGAACCACATTGGGAAGATGCCAAGTGTAGGAGTAGTTCAGCCTGTGGCCTTGGAGCTCCCTGTGGCTCTTCAGAGCTTGGTGTGCAGAACTTCAGGCACCTGGAGAAGAACTAAAATTCAGTTACAGTAACTTAAAACCTAAATGACAATTCAGTTTAAATTAATTATGTACTTAAATTTCACTGGATGGAGCACACGAATGATGCAGTTGACTTACAATAGAGGACAATATGACCACCAGAGCCATCTTAAAATGTGCTGGATGTATTGTCTCATGAAGTGATCAGAACCCTAGCACTGGACATGTCTAATGAGATGATAATTTGTCAAGGACTCTGAAAAAAAGATTCTTTCTTTGGGTGCAAAATCCCTAGGAGGCATTGTTAATGTTCTCTTTCCCTCACATCACCTCCAGCTCCACTTCTATAAATCCTATTGGTTCTATACTACAACCAAAATATATCAGTCCACTTCCTTTCCCTCCCACCGCCCCTATCCTAAATGAAGCCACAAACTATCTCTTGCCTAACAACTACAATTGCCTCCTACCCAGTTTACTGTTTTACCTAGACTCCAGTCTACTCAGCAAACTGTAAGTCAAATTAGGTCACTCTCTCCCGCTTAGAACACCTAGAACTTAGAATAAAAACCAAAATCTCTACTATGTCTTGAGGTCTTTCAGGATTTAGCTCCCTTGTATCTTTCCAGACTTGTTTCTTTCTCTCTCCCTTCCTCTCACTACATTGTGGCTATAGTAGCCTCCTCTACATACCTCAAGCAGAAAAAAGCTCCATTTCTATTCAGAGGGTTTTTACTGTTCCTTATTCTGGAAACAGTCTGACACTGGCTCTTTTTATAATCAGCATCTTCTTGTTCTCAGATCTCAGCTTGAGTGTCATCATCTCAAAGACCACTCCCTTGACTACGAAATGGAAAGTAAGTCCTCACCCTTATTTATTCTCCAACATATGGCCCTACTTTTTTCATTCATAAATTTAGCATCATCTGAAATAGTCTCATTATTTATTCATTTAGTTGTGTATTTACTATAATCTATCTTACCCACAAGAATGTTATCTTTCTGTGTGTCTTTATCACCACTATATCTAGTACTGGGTTCTTGTACTGTCTCTGGCGTCAGGTGGGCATTCAGAAAAGATTTATAGCATGAATTAATAAATGCTCACAGGGAAAAGTGGAGGGTAGAAATAGGTGACATCAGCACTTTTTTAGTGCCCAAGGTCAATCTGATCCTCAGATATAAGGTTGTAGCTCTTACTGAAAGTCCAACATCTCAAAATCTATGTTTGCTTGTGTTTTTTTTAGTGAGCCAACAAATTGAGTTTATAACCATGGCAATTCCAGTCCAATTGGACAGAAGTTGGGCACATGCTATGGGTAAATTATTTCTTTTTTAGGATTGACTCAGTAACTGAGCAGGTCTGGATCCACTAGCTGGGGCATTAATGCTCTCATCTGTAGATAGCTGGGGAGACTAGGAGGAGGGACAGAAAGTACAAGTATGGACAAAACTAATACTCACCCTTCACCATTTTCTCCTGTGGCACACTATTTTTACCTTTGTTATCATCCTTACCAAAGGTTGCCTTGTATAGAGAAACTAACTTGTCCTCTTCATAAAAAAAGTATGCCTCTGTAGACAAGAACATCTATCACATCTATTCCTTTGTTCCCACAGTACCTACAACTGTGCTGTAATAGATTTACTCAATAAATATTAGTTGAGAGAAATGCTTCCCTTTTAAAGCCCTCTAAAAATGATGTCTTTTAAAGTAAGTAGCTCGTGACATAATAGTTACCTGATAGGGCTAGGAGACACCATGAGCTGAGAGAATAAGTTCACAATTACCCTCTGTGCTAATTACTTGCTATTTTTTTTCCCAGATCCGTTTTTTGCCGTTCTTTGCCAAGTTCTGCACCCCTAGGAGGATGGCTTCTCTAGACATCATCAATCTGGAAATGGAAAGAATTCTCTGGAGAGGAAGATAGAGGGAAGAAATCAAGATATTTTTTCCCTATCTGCTCATACTTGATACCATATCTCCAGAAGTGCAGCTTGGCACCCATGGTTCTAGTTTCTCCCTAACACTCTATTTTGTCTTGCCCCTTCATTAAAAGGTGGTCTCTTCATTAAATTCTTTTCATTTGAACCATCTGTTTTGCTGCAACCCTGATTTCTATCCACCTTATACTTAGAACTACCATTATGTAGCTAAAACTGCCAGATTTCCCAAACTGAAGTTTTCAGAGAAAATTCCTCAAGTGACGTGGAAAAGTTTAAATAAAGGGCTAATTGTCAGAATCAAGACAAATATAGAAAAAGTAAGAATAAATTGACAATCTGAAAATAAATCCTTGGGGTAAGAGAATAGTAGAGAAAAAAGTGAAAAGAGCCCCTGGAAACTAAGAATAATGTTAGAGAACTAAGGAGACAGAGCTTTCGGGTAGGTGCTGCAAACTAATGAAAAATGTCAGAAAAGGATTTATTAGTATGCTTTATAGGATTGGCGATTTATGGTTTCATGTTCAAACAGCATGTCCGCAATATTAACCACAGCATTATGGAATTCACGGGTTAGTATTGATACTGGAGATTATCTAAATTAACCTTTTAGTGTGTGTGTGTGTGTATTTGTTTGAATAGACACCTAGATTTGACTTTGCTGAAGCCTAAGGCAACATATTTATAAAAATTTCCCTGGAAATTCTATGTTTTAGAAAATCATTGATATAACATATAAAGATATTTACAAGTGGCAAGGACAACACCTATTTTATTGTGTGAGAATTCCCACAATTTTGGTTACCTAGTCAAAAAGAATTTGGTATTTTGCCTCTCATTTTCTATTTCTCTCTCTGTCTCTCATTGTTTAAGGAGTTTTATTGAAATATAACTTACATACAAAACATTGCACATATTAAAAGTGTATAATTTGATAAATTTTGACACATTTATACACCTATGAAACCATAATCAAATCAAAACAATAAATATATATATCAGCCAAAAGTTTTCTCATGTCCTTTGGATCCTTCCTGTCCATTCCTCTCCACCCACCCCACCCCCATCCCTAGGAAAGCATTGATCTGCTTTTTATCACATACAATACTTTAAATTTTCTAGCATCATATATAGATGTAATTAATATGTTCTTTTTGCCTGGTTTCTTTAACCTAGCATAATTATTTTGAGATTAATTCATGTTGCAATATGTATCAATGCACCATTCTTTTCATTGCGGAGTAATATTCCATTGAATGGATATACCACAATTTGTTTATCCATTTTCCTGTTATAAACATCTGGGTTGTTTCCACTTTGGAGCTAATATAAATAAAATTGTTATAAAAATGTGTGTACAAGTCTTTGGGAATATGCTTTCATTTCTCTTAGGTTAGTACCTAAGGATAAAATGAGTGGATCATATGGTAGATGTATGTTTAATTTTAACTGTCAGCTTTTTTCCAAAGTGATTGTATCATTTTACATTCCTATCATTAGTGTATGAGAGTTCCAGTTACTCCATATCCTCACCAACACATAGTATGGTCAATCTTTTTCAATTTTAACCATTCTAATACAGGTGTAGTAGCATCTTATCATGGTTTTAATTACTATGATGTTGAGCACCTATTCATATGCTTATTTGTCAAACATATCTACTTTTGTGAAGTGTCTATTAAAATCTTTTATTAGATTGTTTGCTTATTGTGTTGTGAGAGTTCTTTATATAGTCTGGATATAAGCTCTTTATTTGATGTGTGAATTTCAGATATTTTCTTTCAGTCTGTGGCATTGATTTACATTCCATTAACGATACCTTTCTAAGAGTAGACATTTTATTATTTTTTTTATGAAGTTCAATTTATCAATTTGTCCCTTCTTGGATTGTGCTTTTGGGATTATGTCTAAGAAATCCTTGACTAACTCAATTGGCAAGCTATTTTTTTTTTTTTTATGTTTTCTAGAATTTTAGAGTTTAAGGTTTTACACTTAGGTCAATGATCCATTTTTTTTTGTATATGGTGTAAGGTATGTGTTGAAGCTTACTTTTGCATATGGATGTCTTATTGTTCCAGCACCATTTCTTGAAAAAAATTATTTTCCCTCATTTTCAATTTTCTGAATTACTTTGCATAGAATCAGTATTATTTCTTTCTTAAATGTATGGTAGATTTCAATGGCAACAATACCTGGGCTTGCTGTTTTCTTTGTGGGAGTTTTTAACTAGAAATTTAATTTCTATAATAGATATAAGACTATTCAGACTTTCTGTTTCTTCTTGAGTCAACTTTACGCATCTTTATCTTTCAGGGAATTTGCTCATTTCAGAAAAGTTGTCAAATTTATTGGCATAACAATGGCAGACACATAGACCAATGGAATAGAATTTCGAACTCAGAAGTAAATCTATGCAACTATGGACAGCTGATCTTTGACAAAAGGTTGAAGTCCATTAAATGGGGAAGAGAAAATCTCTTTAACGAAAGGTGCTGGCAAAACTGGATATCCTTTGCAGAAAAAAGAAACAAGATACATAGTCACATCATACACAAAAACTAACTCAGAAATGGATAAAAGACCTAAATGTAAAACCTAAAACTACAAAAATCATGGGAAAAAAAGTAAGGACAACACTGGTGGCCCTAATATATGGCATAAATAGAATACCAAACATAAATAAAAATGCATAAACACCTGAAGATAAGCTAGATAACCGGACCTCCTAACAATTAAACACTTATGTTCATCAAAACGCCTCTCCAAAAGAGTAAAGAGAGAACCTACAGACTGGAAAAAAAAATTTTGCTGTGACATATCCAACAAGGGTCTAATCTCTAAGATTTATAGAAAACTTCAACACCTCAACAACAAAAATACAAACAACCCAATTAAAAAATGGGCAAAGGACACAGACACTTTACCAAAGAAGACATTCAGGTGGCTAACAAACACACAAAGAGATGGTTGCACTCATTAACCATTCCCAACCAAACCTTGTTGCCATGAAGTCAATTTCGACTCATAGCGACCCTATAGGACAGAGCAGAACTGCCCCACAGAGTTTCCAAGGAGCACCTGGAGAATTTGAACTGCTGACCATTTGGTTAGCAGCCATAGCACTTAACCACTATGCTGCCAGGGTTTCCCATTAGCCACTAGAGAAATGCAAATCCAAACTATAATGAGATACCATCTCACCCAGCAATAATGGCATTTATCAAAAAAACAGAAAACAACACATGCTGGCGAGGTTGTGGGGAGATTAAAACTCTTATGCACTGCTGGTGGGAATGTGAAATGGTACAACCTCTATGGAAAATGGTATGGCACTTCCTTAAAAAGGTAGAAATAGAATTACCATATGATCCAGCAATCCCACTCCCAGTTACACATCTTAGAGAAATAAGAGCCGTCACTAAAATATACATATGCACACCCATGTTCATTGCAACATTATTATTCACAATAGCAAAATGATGGAAACAGCCTAAATGTCCATCAATGAATGAATGGATAAACAAACTGTGGTACATACACGCAATGGAATACTACACAATGATAAAGAATAATGACAAATCCAGGAAACATCTCACAACATGGGTGAATCTAGAGGATATTATGCTGAGTGAAATAAGTCAATCACAAAAATACAAATATTGTATGGGACCACAATTATAAAAAGTCAAAAATAGGTTTACACACAGAAAGAATCATTCTTTGATGGTTACCAGAGATAGGAGGGGGAGGGAGGGAGAATCACTAACTAGATAGTAGACAAGGGTTAATTCTAGTGAAGAAAAAGGCAATACACAATATGGGAGAAGTCAGCACAACGTGACCAAGGCAAAGGAAGACACTGAGAAGTACACAAGAATAAAAGGCAACTGCAGTAAATTCTATAACATACAATCCTGCAATAACAGTAATAACAAACAAAAATTTGTGAGTAGTTACATAGATTAATATGTATACTAAATATGTGAGGGAGGTCATATGGGTGTACACCCACATACATATACAGGTATGGTTGTGGGTATTTCTATATATATATTTATAAATGCTGCATGTAGGGCCCTGGTGGCACAGTGGTTAAGAGCCACAGTGTGCTATGTCTGTGAACCAAAAGTCTGGCAGTTCAAATCCACCAGCTGCTCCTTGGAAACCCTATGGGGCAGTTCTTCTCTGTCCTAGAGGGTCACTATGAGTCAGAATTAACTCAACGCAACGGGTTTTTTGTTTGTTTGTTTATAGTTGTATATAATAGCGCACATAGGAAGCACAGTTATAGAAATTTCTTAGACTTCGGGATTGAATTACTGGACGTGAAGGCTAAGGACTATAGTCTTGGGGGACATCTAGGTCGATTGGCAAAAGAAGTTCTAAACATAATGTTCTACATTCTGCCTGATGAGTAGAGACTGGGGTCTTAACAGCTTGTGAGAAGCCATCTAAGAAGCAACTATTGGTCTCTTCCCTCCTGGAGCAAAGGAGAATGAAGAAAACCAAAGACTCGAGGAAGTAATTAGTCCAAAGGACTAATGGCCTGCGTGAACCACAGCCTCCTCTAACCTGAGACCAGAAGAACTAGATGGAGCCTGACTACCACTATCAACCACTCTGACTGGGATCAAAATAGAAGGTCCCAGTTAGAATGGGTAAAAAATGAAGAACAAACGTCAAATTAAAAAAAAAAATACCAGACTTACTGGTCTGAAAGAGACTAGAGGAATCCCCGAGACTATTGCCCTAAGACATCCTTGAAACTGAAGACACTCCGGGAGGCCACCTTTCAGCCAAATAATAGACGATGCTATAAAATAAACAATAACCCCCGTGAAGAATGTGCTCATTAGAACAATCAACTACAAGAGACTAAAAGGGCAACATTCACCCGAAACCAAAGATGAGAAGGCAGGGAGAGACAGGGAAACAGGACAATGGCAACCAGGGAACCCAGGGAGGAAGTGGGGAGAGTGCTGACACATTGCCAGGACCGCAACCAAAGTCATGGAACAATTTGTGTAAAAATCATTGACTGGAAAACTAATTTGCTATGTAAACTTTCACCTAAAGCACAATAAAACATTAAAAAAAAAAAAAAAGAAAGAAGTCATAGAAAAAAATTGGCATAAAGTTATTCTTAATATCTTCCTTTTAATATCTATAGAATTGGTAATGATGTCACCTGTTTCATTCTTATTATTTTAATTTGTTTCTTCTTTCTTTTTCCCTTGTAAGTGTGGCTTGAGGTTTATGAATTTTATTGATCTTTCAATGAACTGGCCTTTGGATTCATTTATTTTCTGTATTGTTTTTCTGTTTCTTATTTCACTGAATTCTGCTCTGATATTTATTATTTCATTTCCTCTTACTTTTGTTTTAATGTGTTCTTTATCTGTTGTCTTAAAGTAAAAGCTCAGATCACTGATTTGAGGCTCTCTATTTTTCTAATATCTGCATTTAGAACCATAAATTCTCCCTAAATACTTCTTCAGAATTACACTATCAATTTTGATACATTGTATTTTCATTTTCTTTCTGTAAAAATACTTTCCACTTTCCCATATGATTTTGGTTTTGCGCTATGTGCTATTCAGTGTGCATTATTTTGTTTCCAAATGTTTAGGAATTTTCCAGCTAGCATTCTTTTATTGGTTTCTAATTTAATTACAATACAGTAAAATAACATGCTTTGTATTATTTAAATTTATAAACTTTATTGAGATATGTTTTATAGCCCTGAATATGGTCTATCTTGGTAAGTGTTCCAGATGCACTTGAAAAGAGTGAGTGTTTTATTGTTGTTGGGTGAAATATTCTATACAGGTCAATTTGGTCAAGTCAATAGAGAGTATTATTCAGAACTTCTATATACTTTTTGATTTTTCTATCTACTCGTTCTATCAATTATTTGAGACAGGGGTGTTAAAATCTGTTTATAATTTTGGATTTTTCTGTTATTCCTTAGATTTCTACTATTTTTTTTAATTCTAATTTTATTTTATTTTAATTTTTTTA
>NW_004444081.1:3305033-3319995 GCF_000243295.1 Trichechus manatus latirostris
TTTTCCCCGTCTGTAGGTTCTCTTTTTACCCTTTTGGTGAAGTCTTTTGAAGAGCATAGGTGTTTAATTTTTAGAAGATCCCAGTTATCCAGCTTATCTATTAGGGTTTGTGAGATTTCTACTAATTTTTGCTTTAAATATTTTGAAGTTTTGATATTGACTGCATAAACATTTAGAATGTGTATGCCCTCTTTAAAAATTGGCCCAGTTATCATTATAAAAATGACTTTCTTTATATTGTAATGCTTTTGCCCTGAAATCCTCTTTGATATTAATATAGCTACTCCAGCTATCTTTTGATTAGTGTTTTCACAGCATATCTTTTCCCGTTCTTTTACTTTTAACCTATTGCGCCTTTATATTTTGTGTGCTTCTTATAGGAAGCATATTATTGGTATTTTTCAAATTCAATCTGACAATCTCTGACTTTATTTTGAGTATTTTGTCCTTTTACATTTAATGAACTTATTGATATGGTTAGGATTAAATCTATTTCTCTTCTAATTTGTCTTTTCTTTGTTGCCTTTTCCTTTTTATATGCCTTCTTTTGAATTAATTGAATAATTTTATCCTACTTTTTTCTCCTTTGTTAGATTTTTAGATACAAATCTTAGTCATGTTATTTTGGTGGATGCTTTAGAGTTTGGGGTATATATCTTTAACTCATCACAGTCTACTTTCAGTGATAATATACTTTTTTGCATATGGTATAAGAATCCTACAGTAGTATAGTTCCATTTCTCTGGCCCCATCCTTTATTCTATTGTTGTCATACATTTCATTTGTACATGTTATAAACACCACAGTAAATTGATATTATTTTTGTTCAAACATTAATTATTGTTTAGAGAGATTTAAATATTAAGAAAAAATACATATTTACCCGTGTTGTTATTGTTTCTAGTGTTCTTCATCCTTTGTTGAAATTCAAATTGTTAGCTGGTATCATTTTCTTCTGCCTCAAGGACTTCCTTTAACATCTCATGTAGGGCAGATGTATTGATGATGAATAATCTCAGCTACTGTAGGTCTGAAAAAGCCTTATTTTGCCTTTAAATTTGAAAGATATTTTCATTGAGTATAGAATTCTAGGATGACATATTTTATTCTTTCAGTTCTTTAAAGACATTGCTCCACTGTTTCCTTGCCTGTGCTGTTTCTGATGAAAAATCGGCTGCCATACTTACTTTTGATTCTTTTCATGTAACATGTCTTTTTATGATTTTTATCTTTATCACTGCTTTGAGTAAATAGATTATGTTGAGCCTTGGTGTAGTTTTCTTCATCTCTCTTGTGCTTGGGATTCGTTAAACTTCTTTGACCTGTGGGTTTATAGATTTCATCAAATTTGCCAACTTTGGGCTATTATTTCTTCAAATCTTTTCTTTTCCCTTGCCCCCACCTCCTTGAGTGACTTCATTTCCATGCATATTACGTCTCTTGAAGTTTTTTCACTGCTTACTCATGTTTTTTTAAATTATATTTCTCTTTTTTTCCTTGTGTTTAATTTTGGAAAGTTTCTATTGCTGTGTTGTCACATTTACTGATCTTTTATTGTGCAGTGTCTAATCTGTTGTTAATCCCCTCCACTATATTTTTCATCTCAGACATTGTCATTTTCAGCTCTAATATCTTCGCTTGGATCTTGTTTTATATCTTCAATGTCTCTACTTAAGATTTTGATGTACGCACTGCAGTTATAAAAACATCCTTTTCTGTTAATTCTAACATCTGAGTCAGTTCTGTGTTGGTTTTGATTGATTAATTTTTTTGCACAATATGAGTTATCTTTTCCTTTCTTTTTTACATACCTAGTGATTTTTATTGGATATAAGACATTATGTATTATGCCTTCTTAGTTGTTGAATAGTTTTGTTTTTCTGTGAATATTTTTGAGCTTTGTTCTGTGATTTAGTTAACTGCAAAGTTAAGTCCTTTTGTGTCTTGTTTTTAAAATTTGTTAAGCATGACCTAGATTGTCCTCAGTCTAGGAATAATCATTCCCCACCATCAAAGTAATATCCTTCTGTGTATTCTACCCAATGCTTCATGACTCATTAGGTTTTCTGGTTTTATTGGTAGAACCAGGCACACTACCTGAACTCACAAATACTGGTAGTTTTCAGCTGATTGCTCAAGGGTGACCCTCTGCAGCAAACTCTGAGGTTTGCTGTCTGCATAGCTCTCTCCTTTCCAGTTCTGTGAACTCAAGCTACCTTCACCTTCCCAATCTCTCAACTCTCTCCTCAATGCAGATTCCATTTGGCTCCACCCTGGGATCTCCTTCTTTGCTCCATGGCCTCTAAATTCTGTCTAAGCAGTAACCTGAGGAAATTGCAGGGTTCATCTCATTTGCTTTCCATTTTTCAGGGATCACAGTTCTTTCTTGTTTCATATATATTTTACGTTTTTTAATTGTTTCATGTAGGAAAGTAAATTCAGTTTATGTTACTCCATCATGTTTGGAAATGCAAATATGGTCACTGTTTTTACTTTTATTTTTAGTTTGCAGAATTGAAAGTAAATAATATAAGTCTAGGAAGCTAAAGGAATGAAGGGAGGAACAAAAATCAAGAGGTAAGAGGGGAAAGGAGTTTGGGTAAAGGCAGGGGGTGGGAGCAGATAGGTTGGAGCAGGGAAGAGAAACACAAACAAACAGTTGCCAGGAGTGACACATGAGGGAAATGAATAAAAGAGGAAGGTAAATATAAGAAATAAAAACATGAATTTCCCTTGGTTTAATTAACATGAAAATTTTTTCAGGAGATGCAATCAAATTTGAATTATTTTCAAATTACTTTTGGTTGTCAGTTGTGTCTTTTCTTCTGTTTTTTTTACCAGGAACAACTGGGCCACTATGTTTATGCAGATTGTAAATACTGTCATGTACTTTCAAAATTCTGTATCTTTCCATATTCTATTTCCTATATTTGGAATGTGATTCCATCTTGATCCCACTAAACTTGTTATATCCTCTGCGAAGTCTTCCTTCTCTGCTCAAGGCTAAGGCTATTTATTTCCCTTCTCTGCTCCTGTAGTTTTACATACACCAACTCTAACACACACCACATTGCATAATACTTACATTTTTATACTGCTATTTTCCTCAGCACATTGAGGGCATGTGAAAGGCAGGAACCACATCTCAATCAATTTTGATTGAGTTTCTCAGTACTTCTGAAAAATAATATATCCTCTTCCTCTACTTACCCTTGTTGTCTTGTATAAGGAAATATTCCTCATTTGACCAGTGGTTTATACCTCACTTCATATTCTAAACTTAATCTTGCAAAATTCTACCATTATCACTGGATAGGATCTTATAAGCCTACTACAGTAATGAAGTGCATTTACCAATTTGACATTAGGAAAACCAAAGATGAATTGATGCCTTTAAATGATGGTGTTGGAGAAAAATATTGAATACACCGTGGACTGTCAGAAGAACAAACAATTCTGTCTTGGAAGAAGTAGAGCCAGAATGCTCATCAGAAGCGAGGATGACGAGACTTTGTCTCACATACTTCGGACATGCTGTCAGGAGGGACCAGTCCTTAGAGAGAGACATGCTTGGTAAAGTAGAGGGCCAGTGAAAAAGAGGAAGACCCTCAAGGAGATAGATTGACTCAGTGGCTGCAACAATGGGCTCAAACTTAGCAACAATTGTGAGGATGGCACAGGGCCAGGCACCTTTCGTTCTGTTGTACATAGGATCACTATGAGTCAAAACTGGCTCAACAGCATCTAACAAACTTGCTTTATTCCATGGTTTCCAAACCATCAGAATCTCCCATTCCAGACCTAGCAAATTAAAATCTCAGGAGAGTAATTCCCAGGAATATATATTTTAAATAATCATCACAATGAGTCTAACAATTGACAGATGTCTGACTTTATTTATAACTATACCAATATCTGCACTTACCTTTCTGGACTGAAGCATTCTAAGCATTTTAGATCCCTTGGTTGCCAAGGTATCTAGTCAGATTTGAAAATTTATAGTAGAACGAAGATGGTAAAATGACAAAGATTTGGATGGATATATCAGGATTAATATAGACATATACACATCTCTATTTCCTATCTGGGGCGGTGTGTATTGTTAGTAAATATATATATTTATTTATCGAAGGATATAAATGACTGAATGGTAGCTACCACTGCCTTTTGAAAAAGTGCCCCTATTAAAAGTAAATTATGCATAGTCGCCTTCTTTTTTTTTTTTTGTTCCTCTTATGCCATTTTCTAGGAATCATGTTCCATAATTTGGTTGTAATAAAATGTGACTGCTCAGGAAATATTCACAGCGTTGGCATTCATTTGCATGCTGTTGCCATTTTAGCCCAGGGCATTCTCTCCTATCTCCTGGTTCTCTGCCTCACCCCACCCCCAACTAGTGGAGCACTGATGAGATGTGACAACAGAAAACACAAGTGCATTTCCTGGAGATTTACCAATGTCCAAAAGGAAAGCTCCAAGGAAAAGAAACAATAGAAAAGGGGACTTACGGAGAGGAGAAAGTTGCTAAGCCTATCATTTGTAAATGTCAGCTCCATTCTCAGGGAACTCTTGAGACTGTTAAACAAACCTGTTTCTAATGAATACAACAAGAGCCATTTGAATCCTCTAGACTTGAGCCAGTCACATTTAACAGATCACCCAGTCTATCTTCCATAACCCTCGGAGGCTGCCTGGGTCTCACAGCATCTTTTCAATTTCAGCTTCAAATGGCCCAAGCTATGGGCCATGTAGGACTTCAAGAGGATTGAAAAGGAAAACAATGTCGGAAGGTTAACATATTTTTCCCATTATATTGTATAAATGTTATATACTTTATTCATCCCATTCTCTTAGCATTTTGGATTTCAGAAGCCAATTAGTCTTCATTAATTACCAATAGAATCAGGGAAGCAGTACTGAAATGTGTAGATTCAGCAGAGCTGAAACTTCCTCTCGACTCCAGAATTCATTAGTTGCTTGTCCTCGGATAAGACATTTATCTTCTCCAGGCTTCAGTTTCTGATGTGTAAAAATGAGATAAAATTTCCTCTTACCTAAAATGTTGTATGAAAGAATGAAAGGTATAAAGTAATATACAAATATGAGTTAGTACAATTATTAGGCATAATGGCCTGCAAATATCTGAAGTTGACTTTTTGCCTTTTGAATTCTTTCTTGAATCACATTATATAAAACAGTGGCTACTCTATTCTTTAGCATTACTTGATTGAGCATGCTCTTCATTCCCTTAGCTGGCTTCTCCAATTCACAAACCATTCTTGTCACTCCAAATTCTCTCCTCTTTGCCATTATATATCTGGTCCTGAGGGATCCAATGAGCACAAATTTTAAATAGGGCACACTGTTGATAAGATCCTCCATCACCTTCTTCTAAGGACATTACTTCCACTAGGTCCAGTTCATATATACTTGCTCCTATGTAACTACTAGTCTCAATACAATCTTCCAAAATCCAGAAATTACAATAATTCTCCAAGACAAAAAAAAAAAAAAATTAATAAAGGATGATGTTCCAAATAGATAATGTACTAGCCCTGAGCAACAATTTGTATCTTTTTGCATTTATGAAATTATTTATATGTATTGATGATAATGCACATTGTATTATGCTGAACAAGAATTAGATAAATGGTTCACCAAGGACACTATCATGCTACTCTATGTACTACTTCAAACAAACAAATACATTAGGGATTCGTTGAATAGGGATTACTTTCAACAGTCCTGATGATTGAATGTCATTCAGTGAAATCTGACATGATTATGTTTTTGTTTTAGCCACCTATGAAGTAAAAAAAGAAAGAAAGAAAAAGAAATTATCAGTGGCCAAGAAAAAGGGGAGAAAAGGAGAGAAAGAAAAATGAAAAGAAGAAAAATAAGCAGAGGGCAGAGAAAGACGAAAAGGAGAAAGAATTAGAGAAGGAATCAGAGAAAGGATAAAGCAGAAGTAAAAAAATTTGGATGGTAGTTAGCATATTGGTATATTTTTTAGAGGAATATTCATGACAATATTATTGAAATCAGTTAAGATTTTGTTTTTCCTTTCTCAACTCCCATTCGCAATACCTGGAATTGAGACTAATGAAGATGTATCAGAAATTACGAATTCAATAGCAAGTGGTGAGAGATGCAGAAAGGGACACAGGGACACAAGAGAAGCATTTTATAAAACGAATACAAATGCTTCATTAAAAATAAACTATAATAGTGCTGTAGTTAAAAATTTACTTTTCAGTTTTAAAAAATTCTCCATGTTTCGTTTTATCTAATGAAGAAGAATATCAGTAGAATCCTATTTAATATTTTCCTTGAGAAGTGGTCGGTACCCCTTCCTAATTTTGACTCAGTTAAACTGTGCCAAATGTATTTTATGTGTAAGCAAGTCCAATGCCAATCAGACCAATTGTGCTTTTTCATGTTATGGTCAGAACTGTCAGGTTAGCTGTGATAGGATGGAGTGGTTCAGAGAAGCTCATTGGAGAGTAGCAGATGTGTGGGTGTGTGGAAACCATCTATAATGAAAAAAAAATGTGTAGTCTAATATACAGCAGAATGCATAATCTAGAATGATGTCATTGGTTATGGTTCTGACAAGCAGTTGTTATCAGGTGGTTGAACCAGAGATAGCAGGGTGACCCATCCAGCCCACGAGCTGATAATGGCAACAACCAGGAAATATTCAACACAATACATTCTGTTAGTGGATAATGGCTCCCTGCCCCCTGCCGAGTCTGGGTTTCAGATATCACCAGAACAGAGGGGGGCTGGCAAAGAGGAGACTGGCCTGGGTAGATATGAAATCTGGAGAAGATAGTCAGTCGGGATTTGTTCCTAATAAAAAGGTAGAGGCCAGGTCCCTAGGATTATCAGACAAATCCTGAACCAGCAGAGCAGAGCAGTTGGCTTGATGCGGACTCATCTGAGTGTTGAATTATATCTTGGTTTCCTAGGACTGCCAAAACAAAATGCCACAAAGTGAGTGGCTTAAAAGAAGAGAAACTTATTGTCTCACGGTTCTAGAGTCTAGAAGTCTGAAATTCAGGGTGTCACCAGGGACACCCTCTCTCTCTTTCTGTTGGCTCTAGGGGATGATCCTTCTTTGTCTCTTTCAGCTTCTGGTATTCCCCAGGGCATCTTTTGGCATTCCTTGGCTTATAGAGGGACCTTCATGTGGTGTCTTCTACCTGTGTGTGACTCTGTTTTCATATCTATCCTTCTCTTTTATAAAACACAACTCAGAAGGAATTAGGATTAGGCTCCACCATACCCCAGTATGCTGCATTAACTAATAACATCTGGAAAGAAAAACCCTATTTCCCCAAACAAGGTCACATTTGCAGATGGAGGGGTTAGAACTTCAACATATCTATTTGGGGGGCACAATTCAATCCGTAACCAACAAGAACTCTATAAACGTTTCCCAGAGAAAGGGAGGGTGAGCCCAGGTGGGAGACCAGAGATAAGTTTGTAGATAGTGATCAGTTGGGTTGGGGACAGTTATGGGCTTAGGATATTGCTGCCTTACCCTAATGTGGGTCCAGGGTTGTCAAATCATCTCAGTTTCCTGTTAAGTTATAATGTCTAACTTTTATGTAAAATCTCTGTGCTGGAACTAGTTTAAACTTTATAAAATATCATATAGGCCAAACAAAACACTTCTGAGGATTGCTAGTTTGAAATCTTCTCTACCATGGAACTTAGCACTTCATTATATTCAGTCTCATAACGTTCTCTGCTTTTCGTGTATATTATTCTTTCCTTGCCAATTAAATTATAGGTGCTTTGAGAGCCACGACTTTGCCTCACTATGGGTTTGTAGTTTTCACAGTACCCAACACTGTGCCTAATGAATACTGGAGGGTGAATTGATTATATATGATAGTGTTATGGAATGAAGATCAAAATAGAAAAGTATTGACATATTGTGTGAGGGAGTAGAGAAATTATCCCTAACATCACTTAGAGATTAAGAAATCATATCAGCCAGAAAAAGTCTTTTATCAAAATAAAACAAAAACACCACGACCTGACAGTTCATTGTTTTAGGGAAAGTGTCTTAAAACAAAATCTGATTAAAGAAGCTATTTGACAAATAACCCTGCCGTGATATTGGAGAAACACCTATAGATGATTCACCAGATAGCTGGGAATATGCAAAAAAAAAGAAAGAAAAAGACACACAAAAAAATCCAGTAAGAATGTTACCCCCAGTGGACCATGGTCTCGGGGAACATCTAGCTCAACTGGCATGACACAGCTTATAAAGATAATGCTCTACATTCTACCTTGATGAGTAGTGTCTGGGGTCTTAAAAGCCTGTGAGCGGCCATCTAAGATACTCCACTGGTCTCATCCCTTCGGGAGCAAGGGAGAATGAAGAGAACAGGATACAACGAAAAGATTAGTCCAAAGGACTAATTGTCCACAACTACCAAGACCTCCACCGGACTGAGTCCAGTACAGCTAGATGGTGCCCGGTTACCACCACTGACTGCTCTGACCAGGATCACAACAGAGGGTTCTGGACAGAGCTGGAGAAGGATGTAGAGCATAATTCTAACTCACAAAAAAAAGACCAGATTTACTGGCCTAAAGGAGACTGGAGAAACCTCTAGAGTATGGCACCCAGACACCCTTTTAGCTCAGTGGTGAAGTTACCTCCGAGGTTCACTGTTCAGCCTGGGAGTGGACAGCCCCGTAAAACCAAATGCGACTAACGAGGTACAGGAGTCCAGTGACAAGGGCCAGAAGGCAGAAGGGGACAAGCAAGCTGGTGATAGGGAACCCAAGGTTGAGTAAGGATATTGTTGATGTGTTGTGAGATTGTTAACCATTGTCATAGGGCCACATTTGTAGTAACTGTTAAACGAGAAACTATTTTGTTCTGTAAGCCTTCATCTTAAGTGAGAATAACAGCACAATTGGAAGAGCATAGTCAATGTCACTGAACTGTGTATGTAGAAATTTTTGAAATGGTGCATCTTTGGCTATGTGTATTTTCACCAAAAAAAAAGGTTGAGAAGTTAGAGGGTTAATATGTTGTCGGGTTGTTAACCAATGTCATAAAACAACATGTGTACTACTGTTTCATGAGAAACTATTTGCTCTGTAAGCCTTCACCTGAAGTACAATAAAATATAAAAAAAAAGAATGTTACCCCCAAATTAACCAAACTTGTTGCCATGGAGTGGATTCCAACTCATTGCGACCCTAAAGCACAGAGCAGAACTGCCCCACAGCGTTTCCAAGGAGCAGCTGATGGATTTGAACTACTGATCTTTTGGTTAGCAGCCGTAGCTCTTAACCACTGTGCCACCAGGGTTCCATAAGGATGTTAGGCAGAGGTTAAAAAATAATTTAAAAAAAAAAGCGAGAGAGAGAAGTTTAAAAGAAGATTTTTGGAATGTCTTATATAGCATCGAACAAGAAAAGGGAGCTGGCCCATATTGGCTGGTGACAGCTGATTGTTCCCATCTCTTCCCAGCTTCCTGTTCAGTGACCTCACTTTGGTAAGCTGAAATCAGCTCTGGTGGGAGTATTTACACCATGGAAATCAGCAAGCAAAGGCTACAATCAGTGCTTCTTCCACTGTTCCACTCCCGCTCCTAAATCCCCTCCCAATCAGCTGTTAAACATTTACCAGTAGTACATCATTGTACCGAATGTAAATTCATGACTTCCTAGATTCCAGAAATAATAGTTGGAAATCTAGGGGCATTGACACCTAGCAGGCAGTAAAAGAAACAGCCTGAGCAGCCAACAACCGCGGCTCTTGAGAGTTCAGTTCCCTGCTCCCTGCCCCCACTAGCGTCTCCCCTGCTGACTCACTGACCTCACAGATGCTGAGCTTTGTTTCCCTGTTTAGAACAATGTTACTTATCAATCTCTGTCAGCAAGAACTGGGATTGACTGGACTCCTTACCTGCCTAGACTCATGGTTTTCTGTAGGTTAATTCCTGGACCTGTCCCTACCTATCCAGCTGAATCTATTACTACTGCAGTCACACAATACATAAAAGGACAGACTGAAAAGCTGTACTGAAAGAAGTGCCTGTCTTTAGAAACTTCTGCTGGCCTATGAAAGAACGTCTTTCCATTCAGCTGGGATCAGCGTGGATATGGCTCATTAAACAAAACCCCATATAAGAAAAGGTAAATTTGGTAACAGGTATTTATTTTAATAAAGAATTCGCCATAGGATAACATGAAATAACTAGCTTCCTGAGTGCACTTACATAAAGTCTTTTTAAGAGCACTGCCATTATAGACAGTGAGCTAATATTTAAGCTAAATATACAATGACTCTTTAGGGGAAAGAGTGCTTAACTACTGAGAATAATTGTGGGCCTGCTTTAAAATTTAAGAAGTTACTGGTTTCTAGAGCTCCACTGTCATAATTTCTCCATTCTGCACTATGGCTCGTTCACAAAAAATGATGCAGCTGAAACAAAGAATGGCATCTTAAATGGATATAAGGGACTGGGAAAATGAAGTTACATTCAGGCTTCATTACTTTGTCAACATAATGGAATATTATGTAAATATCGATTTAAATAGTTACTGGACACATTTACAACGGAGCTTTCTTTTTCCAGAAAATGTTGAAATTGGAATTCTATCAATGTATGGTCATCAAAAATGTTTAAAGTTAAGTAACAATGGCCATAGAAATGCTGTCAAATTTTCAATTGGTTATTTTTTCTGCTACACTTGAAATTCGGTTGGATATGTGAGCTTTTATATTATTGTTTGAAAGTGAGCCAGATATTGCTAAACAACAGTAATTTTTCTCTAACGTAGAAAATCTAATGTAGTTTAAGGGAGGTAAGAAGAAGGAGAAGGACACATTTAAAGAAGACTTACTCTATGGCAAATAGTGTAATAGGCAATTTAGTGCAATTTTTTGCATTTAGTTTTCAAAAACTATAAAGACATTTTAATATATCAGTTTTTCAAATGTGCAAACGAATTCAGAGAGGTTAAATAGCTTATGCAAATTCACAGAGACGACTTTTCAGTAGAGAGTTAGTATTTTGCGTAGACATTGTTGATGTCCCCCAAAAAATGGAATTAGTTTTACAATATTAGGAAATAACAGAAATTTTAAAAATTAAATAAAAAATGTAGATTAATCATTCAACTAGAGACGCTCATGATTATAATTATTGCCTTGCAAACTTTTCAAAGTATTTTTCCATTTTATAACATTCTATTGTTTCCTCTTATAGAAAAAATACATGCTCATTGTAGAAAATGCAGAAAAGTAAAGAGAAGATAAAAGTAATCAATCATTTGCTATAGTTCCTGAACCTGGCATATAATAGGTTATCAACTGTTGTTGTTAGGTCCATAAAGACAGTTCTGACTCATAGCGACCCTTATGTGTAACAGAATGAAACCTTGCTTGGTCCTGTGCCATCCACAAAACAGTAGGTATGTTTGAGCCATTGCTGCAGCCACTGTGTCAATCCATCTCGTTGAGGGTCTTCCTCTTTTTCACTGACCCTCTACTTTACCAAGGATGATGTCCTTCTCCAGGGATTGGTCCCTCTTGATAATATGTGCAAAGTAAGCAATACAAAGTTTTGCCATCCTTGCTTCTAAGGAGCACCCTGGCTGTACTTCTTCCAAGACAGATTTGTTCATTCTTCTGGCAATCCATGGTATACTCAATATTCTTCATCAACATCATAATTCAAATTCACCAATTCTTCTTTGATCTTCCTTTTTCATTGTTCAGCTTTTGCATTCATATAAAGGGATTGAAAAGACCATGGCTTGTGTCAGGCTCATCTTAGTCATCAAAGTGACATCTTTGCTTTTTAAGATTTTATTTATTTTAATTTTTGTTGTATTTTAGATAAAGGTTTACAGAACAAATAGTTTCTTATTAAACAGTCAGTACACATATTGTTTTATGACACTGGTTAACAGCCTCACGGCATATCAACATGCTCCCTTCTCAGCCTCAGAGGACCTTTTTTTTTTTTTGTGAAAATATACGTAGCCAAAGATACAGCATTTCAAAAATTTCTACATGTGCAATTCAGTGACATCTCTTACTTTCTTCCAGTTGCCCTGCTATTCTCACTTTAGATGAAGGTTTACAGAACAAAATAGCTTCTCATTAAACAGTACACATATTGCCCTATGACAATGGTTAAGAACCCTACTACATGTCAACACTGTCCTTACTCAACCTTGGGTTCCCTATCACCGGCTTTCCTGTCCCCTTCTGCCTTCTAGTCCTTGTCCCTGGACTGCTGTGCCTTATTGGTCCTGTTTTGTTTTATGGGGCTGTCCAATCCCCGGCGGAACAGTGAACCTCAGGAGTGACTTCACCATTGAACTAAAAGGGTGTCCAGGGGCCAGACTCTTGGGGTTTTTGTAGTCTCTGTCAGGCCAGTAAATTTGGTCTTTTTTTGTGTTAAAATTTTGTTCTATATCCTTCTCCAGCTCTGTCCAGAACCCTCTGTTGTGATCCCGGTCAGAGCAGTCACTGGTGGTAGCTGGGCACCATCTAGCTGTACTGGACTCAGTCTGGTGGAGGCCATGGTAGCTGTGCTCCATTAGTCCTTTGGACTAGTCTTTTCCTTGTATCCTGTTCTCTTCATTCTCCCTTGCTCCTGAAGGGGTGAGACCAGTGGAGTATCTTAGGTGGCTGCTCACAGGCTTTTAAGATCTCAGATGCCACTCACCAAGGTAGAATGTAGAACATTGTCTTTATAAACTGTGTTATGTCAATTGAGCTAGATGTTCCCCGAGACCATGGTCCCCACAACCCTCCGCCCAGCAATTCAATCCCTCGGGGAATTTGGATGTGTCTATGGAGCTTCCATGACCTTTCCTGGTACAAGCTGTGCTGGCTTCACCAGTATTGAGTACTGTCTTACCCTTCACCAAAGTTACCACTTCTCTATTGTCTATTTAGTTACCCCACCCCATAGCTCATAACCAACAAAGATTGTTTCTTTTTGTGAGTAACTTCTACATGAGTTTTTACAGTAGATGTCTCATATAATATTTGCTCTTTTGTGATTGACTTATTTCACTCAGGAAAATCTCCAGTTTCATCCATGTTATGAGATGCTTCACAGATGCATCATTGTTCTTTATCGTTGCATTATACTCCATTGTGTGTATGTACCATAGTTTGTTTATCCATTCATCTGTTGATGGGCATCTAGGTTGTTTCCGTCTTATTGCTATTGTGAAGGGTGCTGCAATGAATACGGGTGTGCATATGTCTATTCGTGTGACGGCTCTTATTTCTCTAGGATATATTCCTACGAGTGGGATTGCTGGATCATTTGGTATTTCTATTTCTAGCTTTCTAAGGAAGCACCATATCATTTTCCAAAATGGTTGTATCATTTTTCATTCCCACCAGCAGTGCATAAGAGTTCTAATCTCCCCACAGCCTCTCCAACATTTGTTACTCCCAGTGTTTTTGATTCATGCCAGTAATGCTAGTTTGAGATGGTATCTCATTGTGGTTTTAATTTGCATTTCTCTAATGGCTAGTGATCGCCGAGCATTTCCTCATGTGTCTGTTGGCCACTTGAATGTCTTCTGTGGTGAAGTGTCTGTTCATTTCCTTTGCCTATTTTTTAATTGGATTATTTGTCTTTTTGTTGTACAGGTGTCCTATTTCCTTGTAGATTTGAGAGATTAGACCTTTGTCTGACTTGTAATGTCCAAAATTTTTTTCCCAGTCCTTAGGTTCTTTTTACTCTTTTGGTGAAGTCTTTTGATGAGCATAAGTGTTTCATTTTTAGAAGATCCCAGTTATCTAGTTTATCTTCTGGAGTTTGTGTGCTGTTGGTTATGGTTTGTATCCTTTAATGCTGTGCATTAGGGCCTCTAGTGCTGATCCTATTTTTTCTTCTATGAACTTTATAGTTTTTAGATTTATATTTAGGTCTTTGATCCATTCTGAATTAGCTTTTGTGTATGGTGTGAGGTATGGGTCCTGTTTCATTTTTTTTGCAGATGGACATCCAGTTTTGTCAGCACCATCTGTTAAAAAGACTGGCTTTTTCCTATTTAATGGACTTTGGGCCCTTGTTGAAGATCAGGTGACCACAGGTGAATGGATTTACATCTGGTTTCTCAGTTCAGTTCCATTGGTCAATGCATCTGTTGTTGTACCAGTACCTGGCTGTTTTGACTACCATAGCTGTATAGTAGGTTCTGAGGTCAGGTAGAGTGAGTCCTCCTACTTTATTATTCTTCTTCAATAGAGCTTTACTTATCCAGGGCTTCTTCCCTTTCCATATAAAGTTACTGATTAGTTTTTCCATCTCTTTGAAGAAAATTGTTGGTATTTGGGTCAGGATTGCATTGTATTTGTAAATTTCTTTGGGTAGAATTGTAATTTTCACAATGTTGAGTCTACCTA
Source organism: Trichechus manatus latirostris (assembly GCF_000243295.1). NCBI lineage: Eukaryota > Metazoa > Chordata > Mammalia > Sirenia > Trichechidae > Trichechus > Trichechus manatus. The sequence goes on from NW_004444081.1 coordinate 3,319,456, forward strand.
TCCATGAGCATGGTATGTTTTTCCATTTAGGTAGATCCCTGTGGGTTTCTTGCAGTAGTCTTTTGTAGTTTTCTTTGTATAGGTCTTTTACATCCCTGGTCAGATTTATTCCTAAGTATTTTATTTTTTTTTAGGGGCTATTGTAAATTGTATTCCTTTCCTGATTTCCTTTTCATTGTTCTCTTTATTGGTGTACAGGAAGCCAATCAATTTTTGTATGTTTATCTTGTATCCTGCTACTGTGCTGAATATTTCTATTACTTCCAGTAGTTTTCTCGTGGAGTCTTTTGGGTTTTCTATGTATAGTATCATATCATCTGCAAACAGGGGCTGTTCAAATTCTTCACTACAAACTTGGATGTTCTTTATTTCTTTTTCTTACCTTATTGCTCCAGCTAGGACTTCCAGCACAATGTTAAATACGAGCAGAGATAAAGGGCATCCTTGTCTTGTTCCTGTTCTCAAGGGGAATGTTTTCAGCTTTTCTCTGTTAAGAATGATGTTGGCTGTTTGTTTTGCATAGATGCCCTTTATTATGTT
>NW_004444081.1:3320156-3336981 GCF_000243295.1 Trichechus manatus latirostris
AGAATTTTTGCATCTATGTTCATGAGAGATATTGGTCTGTAATTTTCTTTTTTTGTGGCATCTTTCCTTGGTTTTTTTTATCATGGTTACACTGGCTTCATAAAATGAATTCAGAAGTATCCCTTCCTTTTCTATATTCTGAAATAGTTTGAGTAGTACTGGTATAAGCTCTTCTCTGAATGTTTGGTAGAATTCTCCAGTGAAGCCATCTGAGCCATGGCTTTCTTTTTGTTGGAAGTTTTTCTTATTACCTTCTCAATCTCTTCTCTTGTATGGGTCTGTTCAGATTTTCAACATCACTTTGTGGTAGGTAGTGTGTTTCTAGAAATTTATCCATTTTCTCTAGGTTTTCAAATTTGTTGGAGTATTGTTTTTCATAATACTGTTATAATCCTTTTTATTTCAGTTGGGTCTGCTGTAATGGCCCCCATTTTGCTTCTTATTTGGGTTATTTGCATCCTCTCCTGTTTTTCTTTTGTCAGTCTGGCCAGTGGTTTGTCAATTTTGTTAATTCCTTCAAAACACCAACTTTTGGTTTTGTCTATTCTTTCTAGTGTTTTTCTTTTCTCTATTTCATTTATTTCTACTCTGATCTTTATTGTTTCCTTTCTTCTAGTGGCTGTGGGCTTTTTTTTTTTTTTTTGCTGTTCTCTTTCTATTCGTTTGAGTTGTGTAGCTAATGTTTTGATTTTGTCCCTTTCTTCTTTTTTGACGTGTGCATCTATTGCTATAAATAGTCCTCTGAGGATTGTCTTTGCTGTGTCCCAAAGGTTTTGGTATGATGTGTTTTCATTCTCATTTGAGTCTAGGGATTTTTTTATTCCATCTCTGATTTCTTCTATTACCCAGTAGTTTGTAAGCAGGGTGTTATTCAGTGTCCATGTAATTGATTTTTTTTCCTTGATCTTCCTGTTGTTAATTTCTACCTTCATGGCATTGTGATCAGAGAAGATACTCTGTATTATCTCAACATTTTGGATCTTGTCTAGGATTGCTCTGTGGCCTAAGATGTGGTCTCTTCTGGAGACCATTCCATGTGCATTGGAAATATATGTGTACTTTCCAGCTGTTGGGTAGAGTGTTCTTTGTATGTCTATGAGGTCAAGTTGGCTGATTGTGCTCTTTAGGTCTTCTGTATCTTTGTTGCGTTTCTTTCTAGATGTTCTATCCTTTACTGAGAGTGGTGTGTTGAAGTCTCCTACTATTATTGTGAAGCTGTCAATTTCTTTATTCAGTGCTTTTAGTGTTTGTTTTATGTATTTTAGAGCCCTGTCATTGGGTGTGTAAATGCTTATTATGGTTATGTCTTCATGGTGGATTGTCCACTTAATCATTATATAGTGTCCTTCTTTGTCTTTTATTATGGATTTTGTTTTTAAGTCTATTTTATCTGAGATTAGTATTGCCACTCCTGCTCTTTTTTGGTAGCTGTTTGCTTGATATATTTCTTCCATCCTTTGATTTTTAATAAATTTACATCTTTGTTTCTAAGGTGTGTCTCTTGTAGACAGCATATTGATGGATCCTTTTTTTTTATCCATTCTGTCACTCTCTGTCTCTTTATGGGTGCATTTAAGCCATTTACATTCAGTGTAATCTTGATAGTTGTGAGTTCATTGCTGTCATTTTGTAATGCTTTTTTCTTGTGTTGCTGACATTTTCTTTGTTCCTCTTACTCTCCTGTACTGAATTCCTTTTGTTTGTGGATTTTTTTCATTTCTTTTGTTTTTGTAGGTTTTGTTTTTACTGAGACTTTATATTTTTCTTCTTTATTTTGATGAGTAGGTTTGTTAACTTTCTTTGTGGTTACCTTGAAATTTACCCTTATCCTCCAAGGTTTGAACCAGTCTATTATTACTTAGTATTGCTTTGCCTTCCTCTCCATTAGAACATTCTATACCTACACTGTTTATTCCATCTTTTATTGTTCTGATTCTGCTGTCGTTTACAGATTGACCTCTCTGGTGCCCTGTTGTAATTCTTTTGGTTTTGGACAGTCCTTAAGAGTTCATTTCTTAGGTTACTATCTGCCTAGTACAATCCTGTGTCCTAGATTCAGCCTGTGGTCTGATGTTGTCTCTTCTCAGATCAAAGGGCTCCCTTTAATAATTATTTTAAGTTTGGTTTTGTTTTTACATAGTCCCTTAATTTCTGTTTATCTGGAAATGACTTAATTTCACCATCATATTTGAATGAGAGTTATATTATTCTTGGCTAGCAATTTTTTTTCTTTCAAGGTTTTATATATGTCATCCCATTGCCTTCTTGCCTGCATGGTTTCTGCCAAATAATCCAAGCTTAGTCCTATTTTTTCTCCTCTATATGTAACTTTTTGTTTTTCTCAAGCTGCTCTCAGGATTCTTTGTCTATCTTTGGTTTTAGCAAAGGTGATTATGATATGCCTTGGTGACTTTCTTTTGGGGTCTATCCTATATGGGGTTCATTGAGATTCTTGGATGGTCAGCTTTTCATCTTTCATGATATTGGGCAAGTTTTCTGTCAGCAATTTTTCAATGATCCTCTCTGTGTTTTCTGTTTTCTCCCCCTGTTCTGGAACTCCGATCACTCGAAGATTTTTGCTTTTGATTGTATCCCACATAATTCTCAAATTCTCTTCATTTTTCTTTGTTTTTTTTTTTTTTTCTGATTTTTCCTCAAACCAAGTTGTAGCCAAGTGTTTGTCTTCAATTTCGCTGATCCTGTCTTCCATTGTTTCAAACCTGCTCTTCAGCCCTTCTGTGACACCATCCATTTCTGAAATTTTTTTGGTTTATCTTTTGGATTTCTAATTGTTGTTTTTGTATGATTTCTAGTTGTGAATTTATTTTACCATTTTGTTCCTGTATTATTTCCTTGAATTCTTCCATTGTTTGGTCTGTATTTTCCAGGAATTTGTCTGCCTTTACAATTAATTTGACTATTTTTTCCTCATTTTTGTCTGTTTTTTGCTTCAACTCTTGGATAATTCTGAATATTAGAGGTCTGAATTCCCTTTCAGGTAGTTCTAGTGCCTTTTCTTCTGGTGGAAAGTCATCTGGTGTTTTATTTTGGATATCTACTGGAGCCATCCTGTCCTGTTGTTGTACATGTTTTGAAATTGTCTGCTGTCTTTGCAGCATTTAGTAGCTATTTTCCTCATTTATTGATTGTAGATTTGTTTGTTTCATCCTGATTTTTTTGTTGATTTGGTTATGTCTGAGCAGGCGGCTGTGTGTTGTTTGCTTGTCTGTGGGCATGATGCTTTTCACCTCCTTCTCCAATAGGCAGGGTTAGTCACTCAGGTATGGTACAATAAGGCAGGTCTAGCTGAAGGTGAGTTACTGGGATGGGTTGTTTGTGGCACGTACTAAGGCTGACAGGGTGGGCTGGGAATCAGTGCAGGGTAGGTTCTGGTAGGCTTTGCCTGTGCTTCTTGGGAGTGTGATTTTCAATGCGCAGTGCAGGTAGGCAGGAAGAAATGGGGAGATTGTGATGTGGGGAGCTAGGATGGATATGGGAAAGAGGAGAGAGAGGAGAGAGGAACAGGAGCCAAAAATATACCCACAAAAAAAAAGAGTGCTAAAGGAACTTGCTATTGGAGTGGAGAGGTGAGAGACTGAGAAATGGAGAAAAACAAAAATGAAAAAACAAGAAAAAGGGTAAAAGAAAAAAATGAATAAATTGAGAAACTGGAAATGAAGAAAGATAAAAAGGAATAAGAAAGAGAAGAAAACAAAACAAAGAAACCAAAAAACAAAAGAAAGAAAAAAGAAATGCCCCCAGTGATATCACTGTGTGTCTGCGCAGAGTAAGGGAGTTGCTCCCAAGCTGCATGGCACTACCCGGCTAGAAGGGCCTCCCAAGCTGAGAAAAGAAAAAGACAACAAACAAACAAACACATCAGAACAAACAAACAAAAAGCCCTGGGGGTCCCACCAGTGTGGCGGCTCAGGCCAGGAAGCAGTTTCACAGTGGAGAGGTGTTTTGCAGCCTTTCAGGAAGAAGCAGAGATGGCACACTGAGCCAGGTATTTGAGAGAAAGGAGGGGAAGGTGGTGAGAGTAAGTAAGGAATCTAACAAAGTGGAAAAAAGCAACACCAGCAGCCAACAAATGGCACTCAGGGAGCCTGCAAGTGTGAATGGGTGGAATCCAAGTGACACCGGGGTGAAGCCAGTGCTTCCAGGCCAAGAGACCACGACTGCAGGAAGCAGAGGAGGCCAAGTGGGAGGTGAAGAAGGGTGGGAAGTGGGGAAGCATATATCACTGGTTACTGGTTGTTCTGTCTCCTGCTAGAAGCTCCTTGAAGGTGCTTTCTCATACACCCTGTTCGCTGATCTCTGATAGGAGTCCAAGATGGCGGATCTGTGTTGCAGTAGCATATAGGGGATGTCTGCATGTATCTCTCCTCTCTCTCTGTCCTCGGTCAATTTCTTATTCCATTCAGTGCTTGGTTGAGTTCTTTATCTCTTCATTTGATGCTTAGGGTTTCAGGACTGACATGTGACTCTGTTTGACTTAGTTTTTCTGGTCTTTGCTGCGGAGGGTAGGCGTGCTGCTTCTGACTATAGCGCCATGTTGCCCGGAAGTCCCAAACAATATAATTCTGAAAGGATTTTTTTTACCTGTAGTAAGTATATATATAACTGAACATTTTCCATTTTGATGTTTCTTACATGTACTATTGAGTGACATTAGTTATGTCCATCATGTCTTACAACCGTCACCACTATCCATTTCTAAATGTTTCTATCACCCTTACAGAAGCTCAGTGCCCCCTAAGCAATGATTCCCTCTTTCTCCTTTCCTATTGCCCTCCCTTGATAACCCAAATAAACTTGGGTTTCTGTACATTTGCCTATTCTAGATATTTCATATAGGTGAGGAAACTTGAAGCTATATTCCACAGGGGCTGTACCATTTTACAGTCCCACCAGCAATGGATGAGGGATTTTTTAATGGTCATTCATTTAAAAATATATTATCATAATAATTGAAGCAGAGTTTCTTCTGGTGTTCAGTATGTGGTCTGTTCCCAGGCTCTGGAGAAGAACATGGTGACATCACAGCAGCCCGACCCATGTGTTATGGACAAGGTATTGCAGATTGCAATAGACTCCCATTGTGTTTTCATGGGTTGGAGGGAGCAGTGTGTCTCATTACTGACACACAAGTTGCCATGTTTCCATTAGGTATTTATCAGTATGACCCATACAGAGCAAAGCTTGTTTGGTCTTGTAAGCCAGCCTCCTCAGTATTGCTAGAAAAAAAACAACACTCTGAAATCATTGAAGAATAATGTTGGTTTTGCAACCAAAGCAAACAATCAAAACTTGTGGGATGGTTCCCTATATTGTTACTTTTTCCTACAATCCTTTTTGTATTTATTCAATTGAGAAGCTTTTTCTCCAGCCCCTGGGTGAAAATGTTGGCTGGTCTGTGATTTTTCTGATCACTTGAGACATTATCGATAGTCACTTAAACTGAACATTGGTGATATGGTTGCTTTAAGTCTGATGGTCACTTTAAGTTGCCAAACTCAGTTTTAATTAAGAAATTAGAACACCTAGTCCAATATATGACATAACACACCACTTCAGTTTTCCTCGCCTCAGCAAAGACCTGTATTAGGTCAAGGGGACAATTCTGGTTTACTTCCATCTCTCCCAATAACCACCTCTCCAGCTTTTTAGCTCTTGTTATTAATCTCTAGAAGAAGCCTTGGTGGTGCAATGGTTAAAGACTTGGCTACAGTTCTAGTCTGTCTTATAGGGTCGCTGTGAGTCAGAATTGACTGGACTGCACACAGTAACAATTGATCTCTAAAGGATGGAGCATGAGTAGGGAGGAGGAGAAAGCAGGGCAGGATTTTTTTTTTTTTTTAACTCAAATGTTACTGTTGTCAGATGGCTGTGACTTTTGTGGGTGGTGGGAGATGTGTGAAGCAGCCTCTTTCTCCTGCAGCCACTTTGAGGAGTTCTCAGAGGCTGCTCTGATGGGTCCTCCAACTGAACTCCGTGCTATACAGTCAAAACCCTGTCTGACGCCAGCTGCCTGATGCTCCACTCCACCAAGACCTGTCCAAGTTCCATTAACCTCCTGGCAGGCAGTTCTCTTCGGCCAGAATTAAGCCACTCTGGATGACTCTCCATCTTCTCTCATGACCTACAAATCCTTTGTTCCCACAGATGGGCCCTGGTGCAAAAGCACCTCTCCTTCACCTCCACCAATGGAGCTCCATGACCTGTTCTTCCCCAGACAGAAGTGGACATGAGTCCTTGTCCTTTGTAATCTTGTGGAAACCCCCACCTGAGGTTTGAGGGGAAGAGACAGGCAGGCCCTGCTTCTCTACCCACTCTGCTCCCTTAGTATAAGGGGGATTCAGCAAAACTTTCTTCAGGAAAATATCCTCACAAATACCCTTCTCTATCTACTCTCTCAAGACTTTTAGATTTCCCTTGTGTTTTTTAGAGTCCCTGGGTGGTGCAAGCAGTTAACGCACTTGGCTGCTAACCAAAAGTTTGGAGGTGCGAGTCCACCCAGAGGCACTTAAGAAGAAAGCCCTGGTGATCTACTTCCAAAATACCAGCCATTGAAAACCCTATGGAGCACAGTTCTTCTCTGAAACACATGGGGTCACCATAAGTAGGAATCAGCTCGACAATAGCTAGTTTACTGGTGTCTTTTAGAGCCATCTGAACAATTTTCAAACACCTCCTTTTGAAAGTTTCTCTGGAAAGTCTTACAGCTCACTTTGAAATTTCTGCTCTCTGCTGTTGTGGTGACTTAGTTTCAACATCCTGTCGCACTCTCTATTACAGGCTTCTTTGAAAGATTTCCTAGAAAATGTGTTACTTTTTATTACACGATAGAACTTCCTTAAAGGCTCTTTAAATCTTTCCCTCTCTTCCCACCCCATGCTTACAGCAGTGTCTCCCCTTCCTTCCTTTTGTCTCCCAGAGCTACGCAATTACATCCATTTCCAAAAACCTGAATTTCTAACACATGACCTTCTATACCATGAACAGCGTCCTAGTAAATTTAACCTCTTTCCCACTGTGATGTAATTTTTCCTCCCTCAGAGGCAACACCCTTAAGATCTTGATCAACCAAATTCTTCATCTGCTTATAATATGTTTTGGTGAGTAATAACTGAAGTGTTGACTGATAATTTTGCAGTCATACATTTCTCATTCCCCAACTGATATACTGCACTCAAGTGATATTTAAGCTATACTAAGTCTACATTTATAATACTTTTTTGGAATTAAACTAACATCTGGAGTTATCATTAGTCCAGAGTAGCCAGGCTCCAGACATCCCAGTTAAAGAATCTTCAAATATTCAATTTCTTCTTTTGTGATTTTTTTTCTATATTCTTATTAGGGGGTTATTTTTTATTTGTTAGAAGTTTCTGTATGGTTAGAAGATCAATCCTTTCTTTGTCTTATTAAGGAGACTTGGTGGTGCAATGGTTAAGTGCTCAGGTGCTAACTGAAAGGTTGGTGGTTCAAACCCATCAGCCACTCCATGGGAGAAGACATAGCAGTCTGCTTCCATAAAGATTTACAGCCTTGGAAATCCTATGAGGCAGTTCTGCTCTTTCCTATAGAGTCACTATGAGTCGTACTTGACTTAGGGGCAATGGGTTTGTTTTGTCTTCTTGGTTGCATAATAAGGAGTTTGGTCTGAGATGGAGCCTGGACATGAACGTTGTGCAAAACATTTCTAGATAATTCTAATGTGCAAACCAGGTAAAGGAAGTGATTTTAATTGCTGGATATCAGGCCTAGGTAAAACCTTAAACCATTTTATCAAAATAAAAGAAATTAAATTGGAAGTTCAATGGGAACCCCTTACAGTTACAAATTAATCTGAGAAGATAGTCTTTTTTATTGTGTTCAGTCTTCCCATGCAAGAGTATGTTTCTCCAATTCTTTAAGCCCTGTTTTGAAAAGTCTGTACTATTTTCCACATAGGTCCAATACTGATTTTCTTATATAAACTATGTTTTGGTTCATATTACAGACGGGATCTATTTCTATTATGTTTTTTCTTGCTGTATTTAGAAAAGCTCTGGGTTTTTTTTTTCAAGCTTTTGTCTAGTCACTTTAGTGAAAATGTTTGAAGTAGGACTTCTGATAAGTTCCCAGGAAGTTATACGTAAGAATCGCCTGGGGGATCTTGTTAAAATGTAGATTCTGATTCAGTATATCTGAGATGGAAATGCAAGTTCTCAGCAGGGTATTTGTTAGAAATGCAAATTCTCAGCCAGAGGTCAAACTGGAAAAACTGATTCGAAGCCCTGGATTGAAGACTGGTCTATTTGAATCAAAATCTCATGATCTTGCTACAATATGCACAATAAAGACTCACATTCCACCAGAATGATAGACCTCATGGGAAAATAGCACAAGGAGAGGGAACCTCACTTTGGGGAAATAAATAATTGATATAAGATGCCTTGATTAGAGATAATGAAGCTCACAGCATTGCTGGTTATCTAAAGGTGATGGTGTGGGGTGCAGAAGGAATGGAGTAGACAGTGGCTAAGGTACTCCACCTTTTTTAAATGAAAGGGGTGGAGGTGGAGAGGATGCTAAGAAAAAGAGGTCAACAATTGGTGAAAACTGGAGTCAGCAATGGCAGCTAACAGCAGCTGTCATTACATGCAATCGCAATGATAAATTACTTTTTGACATGCAAGTCAGAAATTTCCATATTGATTATTCAAGAAATACTTATTGAATACCTATGACATCATCAGATTTCATGCAGGAAACAAATACTACTCTGAATATTTAATATAATGTACTTACGTCATCAAGGAAAAGTCTGGGAATAAAATTTAGTGTTTACAAGTAACTTCCAGAACACTACAGAAATGACCCGCCATGGGAGCTACAACGTCTAAGGCTGCCTACCCCAGGAATGGCAGAGTTGAAAAAAACACAGCCATTCTCCACGTTACAAGATAAACTGTGATTATGGATTGGAATACAAGATAGGGAGCCCAGTCAGTGAGCCAAAGCTCATGGTAATCCACACTGGAGACCATGGTGGCTGAAACTGAGGAAGCACCAGGGTCAAGTATGAAATGCTGCAGAGAAGTTACATACTCTGAGGATTGAGTGAAGGCCATTTGATGGACAATTAGGAAAACTTTTTGTCCTTTGAGATCACTGTTTGAGTAAAGGGATGGGGCCAAAGTAGAAAATGCACGTATGCAGCATTTTATTTACAGTTCTCACCAAGTTCAAACCTAATAAAACAATTAGGCACAATGAATAAGCACAGTTGTTTAAAATGGCTTTACCCAGTATCTTCCAAAACTTTTTTTTTTTTTTTTTTGCAAAGACACATCCCTAGGGTGGCTTCCCTTTGTCATATGCATCCATCCACTAGACCATTTATTAGTCCATCCACACATCCAGGTCTCTTGTAAGTCTCCAGTGTGATCCATCACCCTTACATGCCCGGCCAAAAATGCAGTTGGAAACGCATGCAGTATGATGGCCTTCTTTATATCCGAAGTGCCTCTATAATGTCTACCTTGACTACCTCAAAATAAAATTAATCTTTCATCATCTGAACTCTTTGTATGTCTTTTCATGTTAGTTTTCTTTTATATGTACATTTCTTATCTCTGGAAATCTATTTAAACTTATACACATGAGGGATGGACTGTATGTTAGGTGTTGTCTACACAATAGTGTTCTGCCTTAATTTTAAACTTATTTCCCATTTCCTACAGGGCAAAGTTAAACCTCTGAGCATACCATAGAACTCCATTATGTTATAACTAGTTGTAACGTAATTGGAGTTTTATGCATCAAAGCTTTGCACATGCACAGATGGAAAGCAAGCTCCTGGAATTCCCTCAGTAACCATGATTTAGGCATAGCTGTTCAATGCAAAAATATTATATATTAATTGTACACTGGACATGTTGTTGTTGTTAGTTGCTGTCCTGATGATTCTGACTCATAGAGACCACGTGCAGAGTAGAACTGCTCCATAGAATTTTCAAGGCTGTGACCTTTCAGAAGCAGGTCACCAGACCTGTCTTCCAAGGTGCCTCAGGGTGGCTTCGAACCGCCAACCTTTTGGCTAGTAGTAGAGTGCTTAACCATTTGCGCCACCCGGGGACTCCATGACAGACATTAGATGCAGAGAATACAAAGGAGCTACCTCTAAGGAGCTTGCATCTTGATTGCCTTAGTTTTCTATTGCTACTGTAATAAATCGCCACAAACTGAGTGGCTTAAAACAATACAGATTTATTATCTTACTGTTCTAGTGCTCAGAAGTCTGATATGGGTCTTACTGGGCTAAAATCAAGGGATCAGTAGGGCTGTGTTCCCTCTGAAGGCTCTAGGGGAGCAACTGTTTCCTGGTCTTTTCCAGATATAGAGGCTGCCGGAATTCCTGCTTTGTGGCCCCATTTCATCTTCAAAGCCAGCAAAGGTGGGTCGAGTCTTCACATCACATAATTGAAACCTCGTTTCCATCATCACATCTTCTCTGACTCTAACTCTCCCTCCTCCACTTTTAAGGATCCATATAATTACGTTGGGTTCACCTGGATAATCCAGGCTAATCACCCTATTTTATGGTCAGCTGATTATCAATCTAAATTCCATCTGTAACCCTAACTCCCATTTGCCGTGCAACCTGAACATATTCATAGATTTTGGGGATTAAGACATGTACATCTTTAGGAGGCCAGTATTCTGCTACCACATTGATAGTATGTTAATAAACAAGTAAAATATTCTATGATATGAGAGAAGTGGGAGAGATCAGGAAAGACACAAAGGGGTCGGATCATTTCTGCCTGGTGGAGGACCAGGTATTGGTATAAATGAGATGTCATTGGAATTAGAGTCCTAGAATGAATGGTATGGTTTCTCACCAAGTAAATAGAATAAGCTGATGTTGGAGGAAAGTAGTTCTGAGCAAAGGGGATAGCAAAAGCAAAAATTATTCTCAAAAGAGTATGACAAATTAACTAAATTGAAAGAATTTAAAATACTAAGCAAGAGTGCAACAAAGCAAGATGCATTAGGGAAGAAAGCAGGGGCTGTTTCAGGGAAAGCCTGTGGGAGGTTAAAAAAATAGCCCCCCAAAGACATGTTCACATCCTAATCAGAACCTGTGAAAGTTACCTTATTAGGAAAAAGAGTCATTAAAGATACAATTAGGTTAAGGATCTTGAGATGAGATCCAATATTTACGGAATGGGTAGAAGAAGAGGATCTAGCTTAGGAAAGTAAGAAATGATGAGGTATATGAGAAGAAAATGGAGAGAGAGAAAATTGTCATAGGAGTCGAAGGAGGAGACTTTTGAGAAGGGAATGATCAGTAGAGTCAAATATCAGAGGAAGGTCAAGTAAGAAGATGATGATTAAAAGCCCATTGACTTGATTAGGAGGACATTGCTGACCTTTGCTAGTATCACTGAAGAGGTAGAACAGAAACCTAATTGCTATGAGTTAAAGAATACACTGGTGGTCAACAAGATTAGACCATGTTTTCAAAATTAGCTTTGAAGGAAAGGGTAGAGTCAGCAATAATTACAATCAAAGGATATTTGTTTTGTTTTCTAGCTAAGGACACAAAGATTTCAAATATTAAGTCCGCCATGAAATTCCCTATAATGACTTCGAAAAGAATGGAATGCTTCTTTCTCAGAAGTCCCTTTACTCTAAGACACCACATACCATTGTGAACTTCTCAACAACACAGACAATAGCTTAGTCCTCTTTGTTCCCACATGCCTGACATATGGAAAGTCAATAAACAGTTTTTAAAAGAATGAATGGAAAAAATGAAAAATTGTTGGTCGATTGACTGAATTTTGAACACCAAAATGTTCAAAATGTTGGTTAAAAAATAAATTTCAGTGATGTCGTTTGGTCACAGGACACCAAGAAATACGACACGTAGGCAATATTCAATATATTTCTTTATAACCAACAAACAATAAAAGGCAGAACATTTCCCACCTTAGGGATTTAATTTTCATTACAATGCTTACTTTATTGCTCACACTACCCTTTCTAATAAGTAACCTGAAGTAAAAGAGTCCTGATGGGGTGATTTTTTGGAGAGAGTTTCACTCTGCTGTACAGTTCCTGCTGCCCTATCCCTACAAGCCTTTGGGGATGAGTGGGGGTACTTCCCTCCCACTGAAGCCTACTGAGAAAAGGGACTTCACCTGTATGCCTTGAGGAGCTTGGCATGTGACCCCATGTGATAGAGTAGAACTGTCCCATAGAGTTTTCTTGGCTGTAATCTTTGTGGAAGCAGATAACCAGGTCTTTCTCCTGCGGAGCAGTCGGGTGGTTTGAATCATCAACCTTTTGGTTAGCAGCCGAGTGCTTAACTGTTGCACCACCAGGCTCCTTTCCCTGGAGTAGAGGATATCTAATTTTCACCTTCCAGCTTTTTTTCCAGTTTCCCTCAAGTTAATTATAACTCATGGTGACCCCATGTGTGTCAGAGTAGAACGGCACTCCATAGAGTTTTCAATGGCTGTGATTTTTCAGAAGTAGATCTCCAGGCCTTTCTTCCATGATGCCTCTGGGTGAACTCAAATCACCAACCTTTCAGTTAGTAGCTGAGCGCTTAACCACTTGCACCATCCAGGGACGCCAATTTTCACCTAAAGAGGACTAGAGGTGAAAGGGATGTCTGTCTAGAGACAGAGAGAAGAGAAGAGAAGTGGTTGCATAAAAGTCAGATGCTCTTCCACCAATAAAGAGGTAAGAGTGTGTGTTTTCTGTGTATGAGATATGGACTCTATAGGAAGGAGCTGGTGTCTTGCTAAAGAGAACTCCTGGAGAAAGGCCCCCAACAGAAAAAATCTGTGTGGGGCGGTATGCCAGAGAGAGACCCAGGGGCTGGGTAGGGGTGGGTGGGGTGGTGAGGCATCTCCCATGGCAAGCGAGCAGTAGTCTGTTCAATAGCCAAGATGGGAGACTATGAGGGTCTGAAATAAGACAATAGCAGTGAGCTGCTGAGGAGACAATGGATTCAAGAGACATTTTAAAAGTAGAATAAGCAGAATTTGGTGACCTATCAACTGGGGACCTAAGTGAGGAATATGTGATGTCATCCAGGCAGACAAAGTATGCAGCAAGAACAGGATTGGAAGGAGAGAAAATTTAAAAAATAAAATAAAATTCTCCCTTTTTAAGATATATTTTCATCCTTCATGTAGATTCAGTCAGGAGTAGGTATTGCTGTTACATAGTTCCGTCAATTTCAGTCAAGATATCACCTCAGGGTGAGTTACCCATTTAAAGCAGGACCAAGTATTCCAACCTGCTGAGTTCCCTTCTCCCTTGGTTAAGCTACTCTTGAGGGTGAAAGTATCTTCAAACAGAGTCATCTACTCCCCCCAGACTGTTCAGGGCCTATTAGTGTACAAAAGCCATGGAGATTTAACAGCCACTAAGGGCAAACCCTGGAGCCGTGGAGGCACGGTGATTAAGAGCTTGACTGCTAACCAAAAGATCAGCAGTTTGAATCTACTGCTTGGAAACCCTATGGGGCAGTTCTACTGTGTCGTCTAGGGTCGCTATGGGTTGGAATCGACTCAACAGCTATGGGTTTGGGTTTTTTTTTAAGGGCAAATCAAGTTTGAGCCTACCTTTGGCCAGGAACAAATTTAGATCATAAAGAGACGAGAGTTCCTTGTTACTAATCAGGTTTTCTTTTATTTTGTTTTTCTGTTTGAGCTTTCTGTTTCTCCTCTCTCGTTTTAATTTTTAAATGAAGAAAATATCAAACATACAATAAATAATGAGTAATAGTGACTCATCAGTGAACATTCACTTTTAGTATATCGTAATAATTTCTCATATTTCCTACAGACCATTTTTTTAATAAATGAAATACTGAACTAACATCACCAATGTACCCTTCCTAATCACATCCTCTCCCTCACCACCTAAATGTGGTATTTATCATTCCTATGTATATTTTTAGACTTCTACTGTGTATGCACGTGTATCCATGTTGATCCGTGTCACTCAGACTTAACTCCATTTCATGTAATAACGTAGCACAATTTTTTAAAAATCCATGCTCCAGTGATGCTTATTTAAGATGTTTCCAATTTTTCCCAATTACAGACAATAAAGCAGTGATGATTCTTTTTTATATCCTCTTGCACACATGTGTTGGAGTTTCTCCAGGATACTTATCTGAGTTTATGCATATTCAGCTTTTCTGGAATGAGCTTGTCGGATGCCTCTGGAAACAGAGCCTAAGCAGGGATTCAAGCGCACATAGTTTTTTTGGGAGACGATGCCAGGAAACACTGCAAGCAGAGCGAGGAGGTGAGAAAGGGTAGTCAAGGTGGGTGCATTATCAAGCAAGTCATAGCATAATCCAACTGAGGAACTTCTGAGTCAGCTTAGAACACCCAGTAGCCCTGGTTGCTCAGTGGTTAAGCACTCGGCTGCTAACCGGAAAAGGTCAGTGGTTTGAACTCACCAGTTGTTCCATGGGATAAAGATATGCCAATCTGCTTTCATAAAGATTTACAGCCTTGGAAACCCGAAGGGGCAGTTTTACTCTGTCCTATAGGGTCTCTATGAGTAGAACATACATCTCAGAGCTATTCCACCGAAGGGAAAGGGGAACTGGAATATTTATATACCAACTTACATCAGTCACTGGTTGAAGACTGTTCTTGGGCGTGTTAATTCTTGGCACTTCCGGGGATGGAAGAAGTACACTTCAGCAGCTAAAAAAGAGCCCTCAGGTAAAGATCATGCAGGTGTGTCAGGCAGGTGTGTGCTGAAATATAAGATGGAGGGTATAGGAGGGGCAGGGACAGCATCTACTACAGGGTTAAATTGCTCTGTAAAGTGATCATCGATTTGCACTCTCACAATTGGTGTATGAGGAGGCTAGTTTATTCAGAAGGAGTTCAATTTATCTCTTTTACCATTATTTGCCTTAAATTCTTTTACTGAAATACATTGCTATTGCTATAGCAGTTTTCTTTTCTGTAGTATTTTCTCAGTATGTTATTCTATTTCTTTATTTTCAACCTTTTTGTGTGATTTTGTTTTAGGGGCGTCTCATGTAAGCAGTGTATTTTTTTAAATCGTAACTGATAAAGCCTGTCTTTAATAAACCTGTTAAACCTATGCCGTCGAGTCATAGCAACCTTATAGGGCAGTGTAGGACTGCTCCATAGGGTTTCCAAGGCTGTAATCTTCACAGAAGCAGACTGCCACATCTTTCTCCCTCGACTGGCTGGTGGGTTTCAACTGCCAACCTGTCTTTAATAACCCGTTGCCGTCAAGTCGATTCCGACTCATAGTGACCCTATAACAATAGTTGACTTTAATCTTTTTATATTTAGTATTCCTACTTGTACATTTAGATTCATTTGTACCATCTTTATTTGCCATTTCTATTTCTTATACTTTGTCTTAGCTTCTTTCTTTTTTTTACTTCTTTTTGACTTTTCTTACTCTGTCATGAGATTGATCTATGTTATTGCGTGTTGTTTTAGCTCATTCTTTTTTCTTTTTTTTTTTTGCTGTATAGTATTTTTTATAAACATACCACAAGTTATTTATCCATTCTACTGATGATAGACATTTGAGTTGTTTCCAGTTTTTAGGAAGTTATGAATAAAGTTACAAAAATATTCTTGTACATGTGCTTAGATGTATATATGTACTGATTTCTCATGGGTACATACCTAAATAGGAACACTAAGTCATAGAGTGGGTATACATTTATATTTACTGCATATTGCCAAAAACTTTTCAAGGGTGGTGTACCATTTTACACACCCACCAGCAATGTGCACCAGCAATGTACCAAAAAACCAAACCCCTTGCTGTCGTGTCTATTCTGACTCATAGCAACCTTATAGAACAGACTCATAGGGTTTCCAAGCAGCAGCTGGTGGATTCGAACTGCCGACCATTGGGTCAGCAGCCAAGCTCTTAACCACTGTGCTACCAGGGCTCCACCAGCATTGTGGGAAAGGTTTATTTGCACCACATCCACTATAACACTTGGAAATGTCAGACTATTAAAATTGGGGAATTCTGATTGTGTGCTATAGTATCTCATTACAGCTTTAATTTATATTTCTCTGATGGGTAATATGTTGAGCACTTTTTCATATGCTTATTGGCTATCTACAAATCCTCTTTTATGAAGTGGCTGTTCATGTTTTTTGCCCATTTTTTTCTCCTTATGTGGTTAATTTTCGTCTATATATTTTAATAGTGGAGTTTTTTATTCTAGAATACAAATCCTTTGACTAAATACGTATTACAAATGTCTTCTCACAGTCTTTGGTTTGCTTTTCATTCTCATAGTGGTGGTTCCTTTCAATAAACAGAAAAGCATAATTTTAATGAAGTTAATATCATCAATCTTTTCTTTTATGATTAGTGCTTTCTATTTCTTATATATATTCCAAAGTCAGGAAGATATTCTCTTATGCTTGCCTTCTTTCATAAATGGCAGACATATTACCTGGGTATAAAATTCTAAGTTGGTGGTTATTATTTATTTCTTGAAGATATTGCTCCACGGTCATTGTTTAAGAGAATTCCACCATCAGTGTAAGTACATTGTAGGTAGGCTGTTTGTTCTCCCCAGTGACTTTTATGACTTTCTCTTAAATCTTAATGTCCTTGCAGTTTCATCTTATTTTTACTTTTTATTTTTATTGTACTTCAGGTGAAGGCTTACAGAACGAATAGTTTCTCATGAAACAGAAGTACACATGTTATTTTATGACATTGGTTAACAACCACACAACATATCAACCCTCTAACTTCTAAACCTCTTTTTTTTTTT
>NW_004444081.1:3337905-3340930 GCF_000243295.1 Trichechus manatus latirostris
TTTCAGGATTGTTGTATTCTCTATTAGGCTTAGTTTTTCGGATCTTTGCTGTGGAGGGACGGCGTGATGCTTCTGCCTAGAGCGCCATTTGGCCAGAACTCTGCTGTTTCATCTTTGAAAGCCAACTTTAAAAGTTTTAGTCAGTTTTAAAACATGACCCTGCTATTTTTGATATGCCTTCTGTTAAGAGGTGATGTATAAACTTCCTATGGCTTCTGTAACAAATTACCACTAATTTTGTGGTTTCAACAACAGAATTGTATTATTTTACAGTTGTAGGGGTCAGAACTTAGAAATAGGTCTGCCTGGGCCCAAGGAGTTGGCAGGCCTGAATTTCAGAGCCTGTAGAAGAGAATTGGCTCCCCTGCCTTTTCTAGCTTCTATAGGCTGCCTGCATTCCTTGGCTCATGAACTTCTTCCATCTTCAAATCTGCGTTCACTGGTCAAGTCCTTCTCACAATTTTGTCTCTTTCTCATGGTTCTGTCTCTTCTGAACTCTTTTTTCTCATTTAAGTTCCCTTGTGATTACATTGGAGCCCTGGTGGCTCAGTGGTTAAGAGCTTGGCTGCTAACCAAAAGTTCTGCAGTTCAAATCCACCAGCCGCTCCTTGGAAACCCTACTGCGGCAGTTATACTCTGTCCTATGGAGTCACTATGAGTCAGAATCAACTCAACGGCAACGGGTTTGTTGTTGTTGTTGTTGTTTTTGTGATTACATTGGGCTCACCTGGGTAATCCAGGATAATCTCTCTATTTTAAGGTCAGCTGATAAACAACCTGAATTCCATTTGCAACCTTAATTCTCCATTATCATGTAAAATAATAAGTTCATAACTTCCAAGGAGTAGGATGGACAAGTGTCTACTACAAGTGGTGTTTATAACTCCTTCTCTTATATGTGGACAAGTTTGTGGGCAATGCATATGACTTCTACAATAAATCAGAAAAGACCAGTTAGCTGCTGCCTGTGCCCCCTAGAATATGCATTCTCTGGAGACCCTCTCTTGGAGAACACTCTGTCAGAACCATGAAGCTGCCGTGGTACTTGGAAGCCAAGCCACATGAATAGATACAAGAAGATGCTCTGGTCGTCAGTCCTAATCTTTGAATCATCTCATCCCAGAGTCAGACAAGTGAGTGAGCCTTCAGAGAAGTCCAGTGTCCAGTATAGAATTCACTCCAGGTTTTAAATGTTCTGAGCTGAGGCCCTAGACATCCTGGAGTGGAGACAAGCCATTCTCACTGCATTCTATCTGAGTTCCTGACCCACAGAAAGCATGAGTATAATAATTTTTTTTAAAGCTGCATAATTTGGGGCTAATTGTGTACACAACAGTAACTAGAACAACCTTAATTTATTTAAAAATGCTGTTTGTATTTTCACTGCTTGGTGATCAAATTGTGCTTTCAATCTGGAATGCAGGCCTTTGTCAAGTTCTGGAAAATTCTCAGCTATTCCATTTTTAAATATTGGTTCTCTACCATTCTTTCATTCTTTTCTCTTGGGATTCCTATTAGGTGAACTGGAGCCTCTCTAGCTATCCTCCCTGTCTTTGACCTGCTCTTTTGCGTATTTTTCATCTTTACGCTCTGTAATGCCTTCTCAGTAGTTTTTCAATGCATTAATTCTCTCTTTGCATTCTGACTAGAGTTTCTTGCCTATTGATTTTTAAAAATTTATTTATGCAGCATTAGCTTTATTTTAAGGAGCCTGGTAGTGCAATGGTTGAGCATTCAGCTGCAAACCTAAAGGTCAGTGGTTCGAACCCACCAGCTGCTCCACGGGAGAAAAGACCTGGAAATCTGCTCTCGTAAAGATTAAGCCTAGGAAACCATATGAGGCAGTTCTACTCTGTCACATGGAGTTACTATGAGTTGGAATTGACTCAATGGCACACAACAACATCAGCTTTATTTTGAAATAACTGTAAGCTTGTAGAAAAGTTGCAAAAAATGGTACAGAGTTAATGCTAGTCACCCAGCTCCTCCTAAAGGTAACATCTTACATAACCGTGATAAAATTACCCAAACTAGGAAATTGACATTGGTACAATACTGTGAGGTACAGATCTTGTTCAAAGTTCATCAGTTTTGCCACTAATGTCCTATTTCTGTTCAGGGGTCCAATCCAGAGTCTCACATTGTATTTAATAGTAATTTCTCCCTGTTGTTGTTGTTAGTTGCCATCAAGTTGATTCTGACTCATGGTGACCCCATGTGTGCAGAGTACAGCTGTTCCATAGGGTTTTCATAGTTGTGAACTTTCAGAAGCAGATCACCAGGCGTGTCTTCCAAGGTGCCTCTGGGTGGGTTCAAACCACTAACCTTTTGGCTAATAGTAGAGTGCTTAACCATTTGCGCCACCCAGGGACTCCTCATTTTTCCTTAGTCTACTCCAATCTGTAACAATTCCTCAGTCTTTTCTAGTCTTTTGTGATGTTGACACTTAGAAAGTTCTGGTCAGTTATGCTATAGAATGTTCCTCAATTGTCTGACATTTTCTCATGATTAGACTGAAGTTATGCGTTGTTGGCAAAAATACCACAGAAGAGTATAGTGCCCTTCTCAGTGTGTCATATCCGAGGGTAAACAAGGTTGGTGTGTCCATTACTGGTGCCTACTGAATTGTTACATGAATGAATTCAGTTGATATTTAATTCTTCACCACATGAGTGTCAACTGGTTGTTTTTATATTAAACAAAACTGTTTTATATATTCTTGTTTAATCTATTCTTTCTCCTTTTAATGGGTGTGCTTTCATTTATCTATTTGAGCATTATATTTATTTTAAAATCTTCTTCAAACCATTCTATGAAATTCATTTCACTGGGAGTAAGTGCACTAATTATTAATTTTTTGAGTGACCTTAGCATGTGATTTCTTCCTTTGTTTTGTAATTTTGTTCAGGAATTTCTGTTCTTGCTTTCTTAAGATCTCTTCCTTCTCACTTTCCTCAAACCTCTTCTGTCTGTGCTCGATGACTCTGTCTACCACTCTTAGAGTTTCTTCTCTCCAGCATTCCCA
>NW_004444081.1:3341176-3349851 GCF_000243295.1 Trichechus manatus latirostris
ATAATGAACCGGGCTCTAATTCTCCCTTCCAGCATGGCACAAATGTGGGTACCTGGTTCCACAGATATCAAATTCCTGACCACCATGCCTGCTTCCAGAACCAAGGCCTACTGGGCACTTGGCTTCAGCCTCACTTACCTGTTTGCATTTCTGTTCCATTGCTGGTTCACTGAGTTGCTCATCTTGTTTTTGAGATGGTTTGTATCTAATTGTTTATATCATATTTCATCTAATATTGCCACTGCCACTGTTTATAGAGAAGTTCACCAAAGTGTGAATATCTTCACTATGCTGAGCAAAAATCTTTACTAGTTTACAAAATGATTGTAAGATAAGGATCTCAGATTAGCTCTCTAAGTTTTACCAAAAAATACAATTTTAAATGTGTTGTGTTTCTGCAGAAATCACAGTGTACTGGTCAAAAAGCCTCAACTCAGATTCTCCAACTAGAAAATTATTCTAGTCAACTTTCAACAAAACTCATATCTGATATTAAAGGACACTGAGAGCAAAGAGATATAAAATGTTCTTGGGATTTTATTCTTCTAGAATCAGAACTGGTTCTGCTAGTATATATTACCCAAAAAACAAGCCTAAAGTTATCCTTTAGTTGGTTGGTTGTAGAAATAGCAAGTTCAAATTCCATAGTCATAGACACAGATTTACAAATGGAAACTTTATTTTCTGCAATTCATTTTTATTATTTATCACTCTAAACTCCATTCTGCCTGATGCAATAATAATAACAATGATAATAATCCATTCACTTTCAAGTAAACTGAGTCAAGTCCAAATTTCTATTAGTCTCTGTGAGAAAATAATTGAAGATTCTTCTTCTCCTTCCTTTCTTTGCAGTTTGACCTATGCCCTGGAGCTTGGGGAGGAGTTTAGATATCATCTCAGTGGCAATGGAGGTGGGAGGAGGACAACTGGTACCTGGCCATCATTGTCTCTCTTCCCTGGCTTCTGGTGAGATGTAATTAATTTCACCAGTTGCCTGCGTGTGCTCAGATCCCCAGGAACACCCACCATGAATTCTGCTTTTCTACATGTCAAGACCCCTTTTAGGTCTACTGGTCCTTTCTCAAAGTCTCTGGGTGACACAAAAGGTTAAGTGCTTGACTACTAACTGAAAGACTGGT
The DNA here is from genome assembly GCF_000243295.1 of Trichechus manatus latirostris. NCBI lineage: Eukaryota > Metazoa > Chordata > Mammalia > Sirenia > Trichechidae > Trichechus > Trichechus manatus. The sequence continues at coordinate 3,342,319 of NW_004444081.1, forward strand.
GGTTTGAGCGCACCCAAAGGTGCCTTGGAAGAAGGGCCTGACAATCTGCTTCTGAAAGGTCACATCTTTGAAAATCCTATGGAGCAGTTCTACTCTGTACATATAGGGAGGGTTGCCATGAGTTGGAATCTACTCAATGGCAACTGGTTTGGGTTGTTTTTTTTTTTTTTTTTTTGGTTTGGCCCTCTCTTTCTTTTTAAGCCTTTTCTGTTGGACGGGAACTCTGTCTACCTTGCTTTCCTCACAGCATAGGAGTGGGATCTTATAAGGCCTACTTCTCCCCATTCCCTAGATACCTCTCAATCTTTCTCACTCTTATGGTCTGGCAATATGATGACCTCAGACTTCTAAACCAGATACGCAGCCTCCCCAAAATGCACACTGGATAGTGCAGTACAATTTTCTTCTGCTCTGAGATCCTCTTACACTACCTGAGTTTATATATCTTCTATCTACCTGTCTTTGTCATCTAGTGCTGCTATAACAGAAATACCACAAGTGGATGGCTTTAACAAAGAGAAGTTTATTTCCTCACTGTAAAGTAGGCTAAAAGTCCAAATTCAGGGTGTCAGCTCCAGGGGAAGGCTTTCTGTCCCTTATTGGCCTTCTCATCAATCTTCCCCTGGACTAAGAGCTTCTCTGCACAGGGACCCCAGGTCCAAAGGATGCACTCTTCTCCCGACGTTGCTTTCTTGCTGGTATGAGGTCCCCAACACTCTGCTTGCTTCCCTTTCCTTTTAACTCTTGTAAGATAAAAGGTGGTACAGGCCACACCCCAGGGAAACTCCCTTTACTTTGGATCAGGGATGTGACCTTAGTTAGGGTATTACAATCCCACCCTAATCCTCTTTAACATAAAATTACCATCACAAAATGGAGGACCACCACACAATACTGGGAATCATGGCCCAGCCAAATTGATACACACAGTTTTTGGGGGACATAATTCAGTCCATGACACTACCCAAACCCAGGATTAAATTCTGGTAGGGGGCACTGTGTGGGGCCCACATGACCAACAACTTCCTTCTTGCTCTACTCTCCATTCTCCAGGTGAAACAAAAAGCTCTTTGGCCCATGCTAGGAAGAGTTTGTATCCCCTCCCCAAAGAAAAGTGGGGGCCATACACTACCCAGGAGTCTATACCCATTATTATGTCAAAACTCAACCTTATTCACTAAACTATTCTGTTTGCCACAAAATCTAAACGAGACCATTTAATGAATCCTGGACGCTAACATTTGGACCCTTTGTTCTCTCCATATTGCCCCTAACCTGAGAAAGATGATAGAATGCCAATGCCACTGCCTGGATGAAGGGGAAGGAAATGGTAGAGGAGAGCCTCAGTTAAAATATCAGAATGTTGCCCTTAGGCATAGGTGTGGCAGCACCAAGTGTGGCAAATATGGTTCAAGCTTTGATCTTGGAGGTTTTCCATAGAAAGTCCACATTTTAAAGTGGCCTAACCCATAAGTGAGAATCCACTGCCTTTTTAGAGATTTTTGGGAGTCCCTAGGTGGCACAAACAGTTAAACGCTCAACTACTAATCAAAAGGTTGGTGGTTCTAACTCACCCAGAGGTGCCTTAGAAGACAAGCCTGACAATCTGCTTCCTAAAGGTTACAGCCTTGAAAACCCAATGGAGCAGTTCTACTCTGCACACGTGGGGTTGTCATGAATCAGAATCAATTCAACGGCAACTGGTTACTAGATTTTTAAAGATCAATAATTGAGTAAACAAGGACCATTGTATCTCTGGGCTGGAACTGGAGACGAAATTCCCCTGAAAACCAGTGCCATCGAGTCAATTCCACCTCGTAGTAACCTCATGTGTGTCAGCATAGAACTGCTCCACAGGGTTTTCAAGGCTGTGACCTTTGAGAAATAGATCATCAGGCCTTTCTTCCAAGGTACCTCTGGGTGGTTTTGAACCATCAACTTTTCAGTTAGTAGCCGAGCACTTGACCATTTGCACCACCCAGGGACTCCTAAATCCCTCCGGGCTATCACGTTTTAGGGATATCTGAGTGAACATCTTTCCCAATTGCCATCAACCCTGCCATCCCATCCTTGAGAGCGACTTTAAATATTTTAAACACCATTTTTTAAATTGAATTAAGAAAACATTTTTACCATTTCCTTTTTAAAAGCAACAATCAGCCTCGCAGTGTGGTGCTGATGTTGGCAAGTCTCTACTTCAAGAATGCTACAAAAAAATTGAGGCCCCCTCTCACTGTCCGTCTCCCTCCCTCTTCTTCTTTCTCTCTCCGTCTCCCTCGTGTTCAAAGTGTCAGGAAAATTCTCAGTGTCTCTTTCTCCAAAGGCACCTCAACAGCTGTGAACTCATGACCTAATTGTTCTAATGGCATTCCCAAGCTCCCCTGCTCAAGGCCAGAGAAATCACAGCCCTTTGGACCTCTAGCCAGTAATTCATGGTACTTAGTCAAACTCCTTCCCCTCCCTTCAGGCGCCCTCCAGCTCTCCTCCCACCCCCCTCCTCCTGTCCTCTTACTCTCACTCTCTGCTCTGTCCTCACACCAGCTTGAAGCAGCTTGATCACCTGCCAACTGGTATTGATTTTTGCTTCCCAATCTCCAGGCTGGATGGAAGGAAAAGATTAAAAACAGTTTGTCAGTTTGAAGTTGAGTAAGAATTTGGCACAAGGGACGTCTTAGAAATGTGAGGAAGTGGTGGGGGAGGTTGGAAGTGTGGGCAGTCAAGGCCAAAGCAAGTCTTAAGGGAGTTTAACCCTTTATCCAAACCAGACCCAGAATATTTTGGAGGTGATTGTGCTGTAATCCTGCATGCACCCCTTTTCATGAGTCTCCTATACTGGGACCTTCTTATAATTCCTTTTTAGCCTACAGTATCAGAATGGGTTTAATGGGGACAGTTCCAGGCCCTAGGGCACCACCCTCTTGGGCATGGACACCCATGTTAAATTTGTAGCCCCAGATGGATGCTACATCCTGTCAGCGTAAGTGGTCCTCACCAGCAGGTAGTGTCTGGACTTCTGAGGCTCCTCAGGTGTGGGGGTCCCAGGCCCTGCACATTTGAGCTCTCCCACACTCCCACCTGCCTCTGTTAGTATTCATGGAGCAGGGTTCTCTGCTGTCCTTGTCAAGACAGAGTGGGTGAGCCAGGGAAATTTGCCCTTCAAAAAAAAATGACTCATGAAAAATCCTTTTGGTTTCTTTGTCAGCTATAGAGATGACAAATGATTTACAAGCATCTGTAGGAAACATGAAGGGCTGGAGCACAGAAAATGAGCGTGTGGAAGGAGTCAAATTCAGGGCACTAAAATTTTACTCACTCATGGGCCAGGGTACCCGTCTGCTGAAAGCTCAAGGGCTGAGCTGAAGCAAGAGTCACCCTTCCCTTCTTTGTAATCAGGACAGTTCGGACCAGATCAGACCAACTTGTGACTCCAGAAGCAGGAAATGGAAGATTTCTGCACAATAACGAGGATTGTGCCAATTATATGAAAAATAGTTCACTGAAGAGATCTACTTCTCTCTTCTTTCCTCATTCATTTCTCCAGGATTTGGTGTGACCAATTTGTGCAATGGGGAGCAGAACCAGACAGAAATCAGTCTTGTTAATGTTTAATGTACAAATCTGGATAATGGGCTGCTCACATGGTTTTGCCCACTTCAGGCACTCAAATACTGTCTCTGTTATCAAGTATATTCTACTTAGTCTGCACATTCTACATATATAAAGACAATACCTGGAAGTATTTTGTAAGTCAACATCTCATGAAGATAACAAGAAGATAAATGGCAGCATACTTGAAAGTACGCTGACTATTGAGGATTCTACTCCATTTCCTAAAAATATTTAAACAAGACCAATAATAAGTAGGAATCTCTAGTTCTTCCTCATACTCCTGCTAAGGAAGAAAGCCAGGGCTGGTTTAGATATCTGTCTGTAGGCCTCACACATGTCTCTTCTTACGCTACAGGCTTTGCCACGTCTGCTTCTTTTTCCAAGGCCTTTAATACTAGGTCTCAAGCTTATCTTCTGCACAAGCTTTAACACTAATCTTTGAGTCCTGACTATTTCTTCAAGACACTCTTTTCTCTCCAATATGGTCTTCAAAATACAGCTTGTGGCTATGTGATAATATAACTCCAGACCTCTCAAGGCCTGATATTCTGTCTGCTTATGTTTTGATAGTGACTTCATCCCTTCTATAATGAACAGTATATTATTCTATGGCAAAGGGAATGGAATTAAAATCTCATTTGGAAAAAAGCAACTGCATTTGGCCCTGGGAATAACTGTGTACACAAAAGTGATCTGAAAATATTCATCCAATTGGGCAGATCAGTGGAGGCCATGATGCCATTTATATTACACCCCTAAAAACTCACCTACTCTTTCCAAAATACATTTGTTTAGGGCAGTGCATTAATTTCCTGTGGTCACAGTAACAAATTACTACAGATTTAGGGCTTAAAACTACACAAATGTACTCCCTTACAGTGCTGGAAGGCGGAATTCTGAAATGTTTCACTGGGCTAAAGTCAAGGTATCAGTAGGGCTGGCTCCTACTAGCGTCTCTAGAGGAGATTCCATTTCCCTGCCTTTTCTAGCTTCTGGAGGCTGCTGTCTTCCTTGGCCCATGACTTCTTCCTCACGTCACTTCAACCTCTTGCTTTCATCATCACGTCTCCTACTTCCCTTCTGTACTCAAATCTCCATCTGCATTCTTCTTAAAGGACACCCGTGATTACATTTAGATGAGTCCCTAGATGATGCAAACAGTTAACATGCTTGGCTGCTAGCTGAGAGGTTGGAGGTTGGAGTCCACCCAGAGGTGCCTTAGAAGAAAGGCCTGGCAATCTAATTTCAAACAATCAACCACTGAAAACCTTATGGAGCACAGTTCTACTCTGACACACACGGGGTCTCCAAGAGTCAGAATCAACTTGACAACAACTGGTTAACTTGTTGGTTGGATATTACCAGAATAATCTCCCTATCTCTAGATCCTTAATTTAGTGACATCTGCAAAGTCCCTTTTGTCATGTAAGGTAACATTTATAGGTTCCAGGGATTAGGACCTAGATGTATTTGGTGGCTATAATTCAGTATGCCACAGGTGCTATTACTACATCACTTCATTTCCTGATAATACGCCACTGATATTTGTTGTACGAGAAATTTTTTTGCTGAAAGTAGGCTCTCTACCCCAGCACCTAATGGAATAGGATTTCAAAATCTCTGCAAAGCCTGAAAGTCTCTCTGATATCTCAGAAACTCTACCTGAGAAAAGCAGAAAGGAAAAGGTTGGAAGCAACCTCCTGGAACTTCTCCTGATTTGCGACTGGCTCATGGTTGGATTGATGTTGTTAGGTGCCATCAAGTCAGTTCCGACTCATAGTGACCTCATGTACAACAGAACGAAACACTGCCCAATCCTGCGCCATCCTCACAACTGTTGCTATGTTTGAGCCCATTGTTGCAGCCACTGTGTCAATCCATCTCACTGAGGATCTTCCTCTTTTTTTGCTGACCTTCTACTTTACCCAGCATGATGTCCTTCTCCAGGGACTGGTCCCTACTGATACCATGTCCAAAGCATGTGAGATGAAGTCTCAACATCCTCTCTTCTAAGGAGCATTTTGCTCTGGCTGTACTTCTTCCAAGACAGATTTGCTTCTTCTTCTGGCAGTCCATGGTATATTGAATATTCTTCGCCAACACCGTAATTCAAAGATATCAGTTCTTCTTCAGTCTTCCTTATTCATTTTCAAGCTTTCACATGCATATAAGGTGACTGAAAACACCATGGCTTGGGTCAGGCACACCTTAGTCCTCAAGGTGATGTCTTTGCATTTAATACTTTAAAGCAATCTTTTGCAACAGATTTGCCTAATGCAATACCTCACTTGATTTCTTGACTGCTTCTTCCATGGGCATTGATTGTGGATCCAAGTAAAATGAAATCCTTGACAACTTCAATATTTTATCTGTTTATTATGATGTTGCTTATTGATCCAGTTGTGAGGATTTTTGTTTCATTATGTGGAGGTATAATCCATACTGAAGGCTGATCTTCATTGGTAAATGCTTTAAGTCCTTTTCATTTTCAGCAAGTACATGGTTAGATAAACTCATATAATCTTAGAACTATAAGAAGCTATTAGATAATGTGACCCTATTCTTAAAATTGATAGAAGAGGAAACTGAAGTTCAGAGAACAGAATAACTGGCCTCTTGCATGCATTTGCCATCCCCTGGCTCAAGAATACATTAAGACCCAGGTGATGGTGATGATGCAGGCATAAAGTTTAATCCTTCTGTCAATCCACACTTAAAATGGTCCATGCAGGAAGGAAGTATGAGAAGTAAGCATCTTCTGAAGATTGTGCCATCAGAGCTCAGTCCTCAAAAGAAGCCATATTTCTCTTATGATCTAGAATAAGTACAAAGAAGAATACTCCAAGAAAGAAATGGAAGAGTTTTTCTCCTGTCTATGTTGGGAGAATTCATAATACAACAAATAATAGAACGTTAAAGCTAAAAGAGCTCCAATACACTTGCTCTCATATCTTCTCCTTTCTTCCTGATAAAATGGAGGAAATTTCCCCCTCTTATGAAAGTCTGATTCCGCCCTTATGCTCTGAATTTCATCCTCTATTATCTCCCAAAGACTTTTTCCCTTCAGTAACCTGTTTTTCTCTTCTGCTTTATCATACTCACCCTTAATAATGGTCCATTACCATTGGCATGCAAATATGTGCTAGTATCTCCCCTTTAAAAAAAAATCTATTGTCCACACCATGATTCTACTATTATTCAATTTTTTTCTCCTTTTCTTTTTACCTAGAATAATTTATCAAAGAGTTGCCTATGAAAGCTTTCTCTTCTTCTTCACCTTCCATTAATTCCTCAGCTGAGTCAAGATTTCACTTCTGAGGTTGAGACAACATGGCGCTACAGACAGAGCACCACGCTGTCCTTCCACAGCAAAGACCCGAAAAACTAAGTAAAACAGAGACAAATGTCAACCCTGGAACCCTGAGCATCAAATGAAGAGATAAAGAACTCAGCCAAGCACCAAATGGAATAAGAAACTGACAGAGAACAGAGAGCAAGGAGAGATACATGTGGAGGTCCCCTATCAGCTAACACAGCACGGATTCACCATCTTGGACAGGTAGTAGAGGAGAGCAGATTTACAGAGCTGCCAGCAGGAGACAGAGCACCTCATTACCAGTGATGTATGCTTTCCCACCCACCATCCTACTCCTCCCTGCTCTACCTCTGCCAATTCCTAGCTGGCTGCAGTAGCTTGGCCAGATAGAAAGTGCAGGGTCTGTGCCACTTGGATTTACCCCGCACACGTTGGAGATCAGTGGACAGGAAATATGAGAAAGCAGCTTCACAGAGCTCCCAGCAGGAGACAGAACAACTGGTAACCAGAAATATATGCTTTCCCACCCCCCACCCTTCTTTCCCCCACCGCTTGGCCTTCTCTGCTTCCTGCCAGCTGAAGTCTTTTGATGGGGAGGCACCACCTTC
>NW_004444081.1:3373763-3378530 GCF_000243295.1 Trichechus manatus latirostris
AATAGAAAGGGAATTCTTCAGTCTAATAAAGAATACCTACAAAATAACATACAGCAAACATATTCAGTTATGAAGTTTGAAGCATCCCTTTTGATCAAGATCTAGACAAGGATGCCTTCTAGACCCACTTTTATCATTGTATTAGAGGTTTTAGCCAGTTGAGTAAGTTAAGAAAAATAAAGGATAGATTGGATGGGAATAAATAAGACTATCATTTGCAGATTATATAACTGTGCACAGAGAAAACCCAAAGGAATCCACACAAAAATAATGACAATTAGTGTATTTAGCGAGTTTGCTAAATACAAGGTCAATATACAAAAATTAAGTACATTTCTATAGAACAGCACACCAGTTAGAAAAAAATTAAAACCTTCGCTATTTACAGTTGTATCAAAAACTATCAAGTCCCTATGCATAGTTATATTAAAACTGTGTAAGTTATCTGCAAAGAAAACTACAAAATATTATTGAGGGAAACCAAAGACCTAAGTAAATGGACAGTAACGCATGTTCATAAGTTGAAAGGCTCAACACGGTGTCGTAAAGATTTCAAAACTCTCCAAATTGATGTATAGATTCTAAACAAATAAAATCAAAATGCCAAAGAGGTTTGTGTGTGTAAGTGTCTAGCAAACCTTGCCAAAATAATTCTCAAACTGATATGGGAATGCAAATGACCAAGAATACCAGAACCCTCTGAAAGAAGAGGTACAAGGTAAGAGAGCTTGCTCCACTGGACATCAAGACTTATTATGGATCTACAATAATTAAGGCTGTGAGAAAGTGGACATTTAATTTGTGATGAACATAAGCCTGCAGAGCAATGGGGAAAAGATTGTTTTTTAAATAGATGGTGTTGGGTCAACTGAATATCCATATTTAAAAAAATGAATGTTGACTTCTACTTCAAATAATGCCAAATAAATAATCAATATCACTTCCTGGTAGGCTTTAAAACTAAATGTAAAAGGTAAAACAATAAATCTTCTAGAAGATAATGTAGAAGATATTCAAGACCTTCTTGGAGGGAAAGAGGCCCTAAATAGGATGTAAAAAAACACAAACAATAAAGAATAGATGAATAATTGGAGTATATTAAAATTATAAACTTCTCTTCATCTAAAAGCACCCTAAGAAAATGAAAAGTTAAGACACCAAGTGGGGAATGCGCATAATGAGGAAGGATCATACACAGAAAACATAAAGGGCCCCAACAAATCAACTAGCAAATAATAAAACAAAAACCAAAAAAGCAAACAAATACGTTTGCGTAAGTACTTCAAAAAAGAACATATACAAATGGCTAATAAAAATAAACAGTGCAATGTAATTAGTAATCAGGGAAAATAAAATTAAAATCACAATGAGATACTTCCACACATCCACCATACCGGCTAAAATTTTTAAAAGACTGAGACTACTAACTGTTAGCAAGGATGTGGATTAGTGTGTGCTCTTGTGCATTGCTAGTGAGAGTGTAAATTGGCACAGTCACTTTAGAAACAATTTGGAATTATCTATTAAAGCTTAATATTCCCATATCTATGACTCAGAAATTCCTAGGTATATATTGGACAGAAACATATGCACATATACACAGAGTCATATACAAAAAAGTTCATACCAGCATTGTTCATAATGTTTCAAACTGGAAATAACTGGAATCTGCATAACAGATTATATGTATATAAAATATAATATATATATTATATATATATAAAATAAGCAAGCTGTAAATAATCATGTGACAGTATAATATGTTGCAATGAAAATGAAGGCATTAGAGCTACATGAAACAAAATGAATGAATCTCAAAACATAACATTGTGAAAAGGAGACAAGCAAGAAAGAATATGTACAGTGTGATTCATTTTATATGAAGTTCATCTAGCCTGTAAATTGAACTATATTTTTAGGAGTGCCCACTAAGGTGGTAAAACATCAAGAAAAAACAAGGAAATGATTACTATAAAAGTCAAAATGTTGGCTACTTTATGGAGAAAGGAGGAATTAGTTATTGAGAGCAGGTTATAGTAGATCTTCAACACACTGGGTTGCTGACAGTGTCCTATTTCTTGACCTGGCTCATAGTTACAAAGGTGTTTGCCTTGTGATAAATTAATAAATTGTATAATTTTCAGTACACTTTTATGTATTATGTCATAAATTATAATCTAAAAGATATCAAAAAAGAAATAGCAGCAGGAGGAAATGAAGAATGATTGAAAATGGAGATATATTTTACATTGAAACATATTTATTAAATGTATTACCAGGAAGGGCCTCTATGATAAGGTGAAATTTGAGCAGAGCCTAGAAGAAAGTAAGGGAGTGCAAGTATGCAGATAGCTAGGGGAAGGCTTTGCAGGCATAGGGGAAAGGGCATGCAAAGGCCCTGCGGTTGGGGCATGCTTAATTTGTTGATGGAACAGCAAGGAAAACAGCATGACTGGAACGTGATAAGTGAGGAAGACAAAGGTAAGAGAAGAGATCAGAGTATTTTCAGTGCATCAGTTCACATAACAGCCTTATAGGACATTGCCAAGAGTTTTAATTTTATTCTGAATGATATGGGCAGCCACTGGAGGGCTTTGAGCACAGGAGGGACATGAACCAAATTGCATTTTAAGAGGAGCATTCTGGCCACTGTTTGACAAATAGACTGTACAGAAGTAAGAAGGTAGACTGGCTAGGAGGTTATTGCAATAGGCCAGGTGAGAAATGATGGTGGCTTGGACTAGGCAGTAGTGGGGGAAGTGGTGAGTGAGAAGTGGTTGAACTCTGGATATAATTCAAAGGTAGAGCAGATGGGTTGGAGAAAGAGGAGAGTCAAGAAAAACAAGATGTCAAGACATTTTGGTCTGAGAAACTGGATAAAGGGTGTTACTATTTACTGAGAAGGGGAAATAGGTGAAATATGATCATTCTTTGCTGGAGTGTAATATACCATAAAGTCATCTAAATAGAAGTCTTTTTTATGAAAAAATTAGAGCCTCTTACAAGTGACTTCATTGAAAATGGTACAGTCAGCGACTAGTTGAATGGGCACCTTTCACCAAAGTTTCTAAACATGTAAAGGCTCCACATTCTGACTATTAATCAAAAATGCTTGGAAGGTTTGATTAGTGTGCAGTCCGATGTCTTATATCTCTTATGTACAACCCCTTATTTCAGGGACTTGAATTATAAAAATCTATTTTTTGAAATGAAAAATGAAGTAAGTTTAACGTTACCCAAAGTTTAGGCTAAATCTCCTAAGTCCCTGTTGTTCCCTCCCTCCACTGAGCTTCTGTTAAGGGTGATGGAAAAATCTGGAAACGGATAATGGTGATAGTTGAACAACATGATAAACATAATTAACATCATTGAATTATACATGTGAAGAGTGTTGAAATGGTAAGTGTCTTGTTACATATGTATTTATCACAATTTTTTTTAAAAGTGGTTGCTAAATCTCAAAATATATTTTTCTTTACCTATAGAGGTAAATCTTCCTGAATTTTTCTTATACTTTTCTGAAATTCAGATACCTATCTAGGAAGTGAATACCTCACTTTGAGGCAATATCTATTGTGGTATCATGACTGAGTAAACGTTTTTTATTCCTTAGGCTCTTTAAGAACAAATCCTAATAAGAACCAGGTATGAGGTTCAGTCCGTAAATGAACCAGGAAACATAATACTTATCAATTTAAAAATGACTAAACTCATAATCTAATGTAGTTTAGTGTCTGAGCTCTGGAGTCAGACAGTCATAGGTTCAAATCCCAGTTCTGCCACTTAACAGCAGTATGGCCTTGAGCAAGTCACTTAGCAAATTTGTGCCTCAGTCTTGACTTCTGGAAATTGGGTTAATATAAGACCTTTCTTGGGGAATTGCTGTGAGGATTGGATTATATTATCTACATAAAGAACTTGGTAGAGTGCCTAGTATATAACTAGAATGGGCTCAATAAATGCTATGTAGATATGTTTACCAGAAAACAGAGTAAGTGTCCACCTGGCTCAGAGAGGAGTAACCAGCCCATAGTAGGTAGACAATCCCAGTCTAGACTTCCTTTCAATAGAATTTAATTGAAAGTATCTATACTGCTGGAAATATATGACCTACAATCAGTGATTATCACTTTTTTCTTATTGGTAGATCAGCACACTTGAAGAGACATTATTCTGGATGATTAGAAGGAAGAAGGCAGTTAGTCTGGAATAAGAATTATATTCCGTGGCTTTGAAAAATCATAATGGTTACTATTACTTCAGCTAACACTGGCACCTCCTTCCCTGGATTAGGTTATTTTCGTTTAACCCACATTTGGTTGTCTGCCCTTACAACAGGGAGTCCCAGCATCTGACTGAAGTCCTGAATAGAAAGATGAATCTTACACCTTTGCCTGAAAATTATTATGTCAACACCGCGCCTGGTTGCCAGCTGAATTGAAATGTATGACTTCCTTAGAAAATGTGTTGACAGTTACTTTCTTCATTGGTCTCCCCTCTTGGTTCCAAGAGGCCATAAAATCTTACAACCACACAAACCAAAATTATACAGGAGACATTTAGTTATATTTGGCACAAACTAGATTTTGTGTGAGTGGAACCTTACTTCTTCCTGCCAGGCCTTGCTCTCCTGTATCCCTGGACGCTGTTTCAACCTTTCCTCTGGTTCAGTTATTGCTTTCCAGGATGCCTTCCCTGTTCTTCCCCTCACACACCTTTTTGATCCTGGAGGGGCTGTTGGGCTCTCTCACTTGTTAAGGTGAATAC
>NW_004444081.1:3379840-3381244 GCF_000243295.1 Trichechus manatus latirostris
TTCCATATCTTAAATGTGCTCCTGAAAATTTACATGTAAGCAGAATTTCTATAAATCAATTTTTATTTTGAATATATGTGAGCATTGTCCATGTGAAGAAAACAAACTATGAATATAACTCTTAAGGAAAACCTTCAAATTTGTTTATATTATTGTCATGGATTGAATCATGTCTCCCAAAAATATGTGTCAGCTTGGCTATGCCACGATTCCCACTATTATGTGATTGTCCTCCCTTTTGTGATCTGATGTAATTTTCCTGTGTATTGTAAATCCTAATCTCTGTGGTTAATGAGGCAAGATTAGGTTATGTTAAAGAGGATTAGCGTGGGATGCAACACCCTTTAGTCAGGTCACAGCCCTGATCAGTTGTAAAGGGAGTTTCCCTGGGGTGTGGCCTATATTACCATTTATCTTACAAGAGATAAAAGGAAAGAGAGATAGGGAGCTAATTACCACCAAGAAAGAAGTGCTGGGAGTGGAGCGTGTCCTTTGGAGCTGGGGTGCCTGTGCTGAGAAGCTCCTAGACTGGGGGAAGATTGATGACAAGGACCTTCCCCCAAAGCCTACAGAGAGAGAAAATCTTCCCCTGGAGCTGGCACCCTGAATTCAGACTTCTCGCCTCCTAAACTGTGAGAGGATAAACTTCTGTTTGTTAAAGCCATCCACTTGTGGTATTTCTGTTATAGCAGCACTAGTTAACTAAGACAATTATACATGCATTTTTCATATTTAAAAAAATCTAGATTAACTCACACCAAAAACATCTGACGTGCTCTAATAGGTACTCCCCAGTTGGCTGATTTGTTTTGTATCATTCATGAGCAAATCTGTATCTAATGCCAATGGATAGGAGGGCGTCTCACCTTCAAGTATTTTTAACCCTATCTACCTAAAAAAAAAAAAAAACCCAAACCCGTTGCCACAGAGTTGATTTCGACTCATAGCAACTCTATTGGACAGAGTAGAACTGCCCTATAGGGTTTCCAAGCAGCAGCTGGTGGATTCGAACTGCTGGAATTTTTTTGCTTTGCAGCCATAGCTCTTAACCACTGAGCCACCAGGGCTCCAATCCCAGCAACAGTAGTTCTCAAAACCTTATAATTTCCAATGTAACCCTTAGCAATATATTATTGAATATATAATAATGATTAGAAGAACATGTAATATTCTTCTAATCATTATAAATGTGTAAGAAGAATGTCATTGGGGAGTACATTTACATTATAGAGACGATAATGGGACCTAGAGAGAAAAGACTTTTGAAACTGAGAATGGGAAATGGACAAGTGCCTTCATTTAAAATCTGCCAGAATCCATTGGGAGATCTAAGGAAAGTTACTTTTCCTCTAGGTGCCCAGAGTTCATCTCCATAAAACAGACTCTGTCTCCTAGGGGGAAAAA
>NW_004444081.1:3397836-3398812 GCF_000243295.1 Trichechus manatus latirostris
GGAAGGAAAGAAGGGAGAAGAAAAGAACAAATGAGGACAATTCACAGTCTCTTCCAAAATTATTATTGGTATTGTTGTAGTTATTATTATAATGAAGGATGGAATAATATGGCCATGGGATTTAACTGACCTGTAATATAGAAAATGACATAACCTTGGCCTTTATCCTATTAAATTAGTCAGACACAAACTGACCAAAAATAAAAAGCAAGAGAGAAAGATTGCCAAACTACAAACAGCATTCACTTTTTTCAAGTAGCAACCAGTTAATAACATTTTAGTGCAAAAAGCTGGATTTAGTAGGAGCCAAGATACTCTCTCCTTTAAGGAATATATAATCCACAAGGAACTTCTTGATGATGCAATTTAAAGAAGTGGTAATCATCTTTTAGTGGAAAATTCTTACTGAAAGTTCTGTATCAGATCACTAGGAAGACATATACATCATTGAACTCTTAACTGAGACCCAGAGAACAGAAGGGAAAGAGGCACAGGACAGTAGCAGGGATGATTATACAAGATGGGTAAATAATGCTCACTTTCCATTAGACAAGCCCCAAAATCTGAATGGCTTAACATAGTAAAGTTTATTTCTTACTCAGATGAAGTTCAATGTGTGCTATCTAGAGCAGGCAGCCTCTAAGATTGTGACAGCAAGGAAAGAGAAAGACGAACGAGGCATATTGGCACTTAACTGATTTGACCTAGATTATTTGTCAAGCACTGTCTCTGCCACAAAGAGTATAGATTTGGGAGCATACAGAAGAGAAAGTAGAATTAAATAAGGCAATTAATCTTTATATTACACTTAAAATATGTTACTTGAAACTACTCTTTCCTTTTACACCCAGATTTCCCTAAATTTAAAATTTCCACTGAGTTTGGGGACATCTATAAGTAATGTAAACCTGCAAGTATTCCTTTTGCTAATTAGAAGTTCCAAATCAAAGAATATCTAGCTTAAAATTCCAACAAA
>NW_004444081.1:3400123-3401369 GCF_000243295.1 Trichechus manatus latirostris
GTGTTATTGTTAGCTGCTCTGTAGTCAACCCCCTATTGTGATCAGCACACAAGCCACCACAGACAGATGGGTGGTCATTGTGCATGAGGTGCATTGGCCAGAGACCACATCCAGATATCCAGGATGGATATACACATTAGAGCCTTATCCTATGGCCTCAGTCTATTTCTCCCTCTAATCTTGGTTGAGAATGAATGATAAGCAGAAAGAATAATACTCTTGACTCTTATGGAAGGCAAGAATTCCACCAGTGAATCATCAACTACCTCTGAAGGCTATCTTAGCGCTTCACTTTCGTTCCCCATTAGGTCTTTTAAGCAATTGTGGTGGGGTGGGGTAGATGTGTTTTTGCATATCAAAAAGTCTGAGTGATTTTTATGATCTTACTGTGGTCTAGAGAAGATACATTCTGTCCAGATCCAGCTCCAGAATTAAAGCAATTCCTTTGATCCTCTTCCTGTAA
Source organism: Trichechus manatus latirostris (assembly GCF_000243295.1). Taxonomy (NCBI): domain Eukaryota; kingdom Metazoa; phylum Chordata; class Mammalia; order Sirenia; family Trichechidae; genus Trichechus; species Trichechus manatus. Next base: position 3,400,587 of record NW_004444081.1, read on the forward strand.
TTACTTACTGTACTTCCACTTCATCTCAGCCCTCACAGTGGCGTTGACAGGGAATGCTGTGGTTGCATTCCTGGTTGCCGTCAGAGACAAGCCAATCCATCTGGAGGATGACTCTCATAACGTTATTTTTTATTCCATCTCATAAAGCCTGTTCTGTATAAATATATTTTAATTAATTAATAAACAGGATGTAATGAATTCTGGCAGGGTGACATTTGAGCACAAAGCGAGGGGCTTAAACAGATTCTGACATGTGTTAGCCAGGAAAACACCCCACAAGTACATGCACACACACACACACACACACACACATTCACACTCATAGAAGGTCTTTTTATTCATTGGAGATATTATGTAATAGGAATTTCAGAAGGTTAATTTGACATTTAAGGGTAACTCAGCAAGAGATACATAGGCATAGAAGAGGCAATTTTTCCTAAATAATTGGCAAGTGATCAACAGTGATGCATCCATATTTTAGAATGAAAAATAACACCAGAGAACATGAACTGGTTCTCTCTAATAAACTTGAAATGGCTTGTAAATCTATTTGTTGGGAAATCAGTTTTATTGTTTCTTACCATAATGTTGTTGTTGTAGGGTGTGTTTGAGTAGAACTGCCTCATAGGGTTTTCTTGACTATAATCTTTAGGAAAGCAGATCACCAGGTTTTTCTCTCGTGGAGCTGCTGTGTGGATTCAAACAGCCAACCTTTTGGTTAGCAGTAGAGTGCTTAACCATTGCACCACCAGAGCTTCTTCATTACAATAATTCTCTGTAGTA
>NW_004444081.1:3402501-3404294 GCF_000243295.1 Trichechus manatus latirostris
TAGAAATGCCCCATAGGGTTTCCAAGAGGCAGCTGGTGGATTCTAATGGCTGACCTTTTGGTTAATAGCCTTAGCTCTTAACCACTGTGCCACCAGGGCTCAGGACCCTACAGATACTCATAGCTGAAATGGTTTTCTCACTAGTAAAAATTTTCTCACTAGTAAAAAGACTAGGATACTGTAATAGAGACACTGAGGGAAAAAAAAATTCATACCAGCACTACTGGATTTGATATCATGTGACCTCACTGGTGTCTGCACAAAAGAAAACAAACAAATGAGGAAATTAAATAGTTTAAGTCCCAAATAGCAAACGTGCCTTCAATTACCTGGATAATTTTAATGTCAGTTTTATTGTAGCCGAATTTATTCTGGTAATTGTCATATTTACCACCTCGTTTGGCTCTATAGACGCAATCATAGATTTTTTTTTTTTTAAAGTAGGAGCTGGGAGGAGGGAAGCACCACTAACAACGTATACATAACAGAAATTCTACTTACTGCCAGTTCTCATTAGGAGACACTACAAAGCCAATTTAAATTAAACTTAGGTCAACTGGTTGCCTAGCAGTAAGAACTAACCTCAGCATCGATCTGAATACAAATCTTAGGTGATATTTATTTCAAGCTTGAACAACTGTGGTTTATTAGTTTATTCCAGGGGTCTGCAGTGGCCTTTGTGTCTCTTTTGGTAGGGCATTCAGAAATTGTTCTGCAGGTCATCAATTACATTTATTCTTTCTCAAATATTAAAAATAATCCCTCTAGAAACTCACAAAACATTTTTTATCCAGCATGATTCCTAAATCAAAGAAGCTCTGATTAATTTCAGTTAAACTAAGTCGCTAAAAGGAAGCAATGCACAACTCTGAACCAATGGAACTCAAGGTGGTTAGAATTATTGGGCAAGGGCATTCATGTCAGTTAATCACAAAGAATTCAAGATTTTAACGAAAACTGAATTATTGAAAATTTGATATTTATATTAGTTTTACTACGTATCACTTCAGATCATTTGCAAGACAGTAAAGGAGGAAAATAACTGGATGACTTGCGCTTCTTACAGATTTTACACTTAAACATAAAAATAAAAATAAACCTGCTGTCATCGAGTTGATTCTTATTCACTGCAACCCTATAGGACCAAGAAGAACTGCCCCATAGGGTTTCTGAGGCTGTAATCTTTAAGGAAGCAGACCACCACCTTTCTCCCACAGAGCAGCTGGTGGGTTTGCATCTGAGCACTTAACCACTGTGCCACCAGGGCTCCTTCAACATAAATTACCAGTTGATCATTGATTGTCCAACCTTGTCCATGTTGCCCAAAACAATTAACAGAAAAATAGATGAATCCATGCTACAGTCATTTTAACTTATTAGATGTCATTAGACCCTAATTTATTAGGAAAAAAACTTATAAATTATTCCCTTTGGTAAGTTTTCATTCAGAGATCTTTAAAACGATTTATTACAATTTTTTACATTTGTGAGACCCCTAAGGCAGGGCACTGTCCCTCTTACTCCTCTTTCTACTATAAGGCCTTGCATGTTTTCTGGCTCATAGCATGTGTTGAACTTTCAAAAATATGCTGGTGGGTCATTCCAGTTCTAAATTGAACCAAAAAACTTTGGAGCTCAGAAGGCTGGTTTTTATTTCATACTTCAAATTTTAAGACAAATTTCAAAACTACGTAAGACCTCACCAACTAAAATGTTGTTGTTAGGTGCCGTCAAGTCAGTTCCAACCCATAGCGACCCTATACACAACAGAACGAAACACTGCCCAGTCCTGC
>NW_004444081.1:3406097-3407147 GCF_000243295.1 Trichechus manatus latirostris
AGTCCAGGGACAAGGACTAGAAGGCAGGAGGGGACAGGAAAACTGATAATAGGGAACCCAGGATTGAGCAGGGACCTTGTTGACATATTGTGAAGTTGTTAACCATTGCCATACAATAATATGTGTACTAACTGTTTAATGAGAAACTATTTGTTCTGTAAACCTTCCTGAAAAGTATAATAAGAAAAAGAGGATTAGGGTGCGATGCAACATCCTCATTCAGGTCACAGCCCTGATCAGATGTAAGAATTTCCCTAGGTTGTGGCCTCAATCACCTTTTATCTTACAAGAGATAAAAGGGAAGAATAGCCCACAGAGAGATAAGAGACCTCATGCCACCAAGAAAGAAGCACTGAGAGCAGAACACATCCTTTGTACCCAGGGTCCCCGTGCTGAGAACTCCTACACCAGGAGAAGATTGACAACAAGGACATTCCCCTAGAACCGACAGAGAAAGAAAGTCTTCCCCTGGAGCTAGCACCCTGAATCTGGACTTCTAGCCTCCTACACCGTGAGAGAATAAATTCATCTTTGTTAAAGCCATTCATCTATGGTATTTCTGTTACAGCAGCACTAGATAACTAAGACAGTTTGCTGATCTTCACTTCATATCATTGTCACAAGAATTAAATGAAATAATGCATATAAAACAGTATAGTGCTTGGCAAAAAAGAACTTCTACCATTGAACATTAGGTCTAGAAACATTCAAGAGCAGTTCTGCATGAAGGCAGGTACCTACATGCATGCTAAAATCTCCTTCAAGCTTAGTCTTTGATCGCCTGTTATGAACTAAAGTCCAGCTGAATCTCCACAGGTAGAACAGATCATCCCACTGCTTATGTTTATCATCAGCTTTGAGCTGACCCATGAAAATTCAGACTGAAAGTAAAAACATCCAGTTCTTAAACTATACCCTTTGTGCTAACTGCTTCTTTTGAATAAATCTAAATACTATTAATAAGTATAAAATAAAATACATACATTATAACATGAAATGATCCTGGAAAATGTAACATAAAACATGGGTTTGTTTGTTTGTTTGTTTTTT
>NW_004444081.1:3408107-3409146 GCF_000243295.1 Trichechus manatus latirostris
TCTCTGTCTACCTCTTGAGTGATTAATAACACAGTTGCTGATTCTTCTTCACCCAGAGGGTTATTGTCATCCTTGGTAGAGTTTGACATTTTACACTTTAAGTAAGCACACCCTTAGGCGAGGAGACACCAAGAGACAGATTTCTTTATTAAAAGAAGATGTCACCCAAAGAGCAAGTCAACAAATATGCCACTGCCAAGAAACAATCTACAGACTAAAGGAAAGGAGAAAATAACGTAGAAAGAAATTAGAGAAGAAGGAAGGAGGGAAAGATGAAGAAAAGTAGGAGGAGGAAAACATGAAGAGTAGAGAGAGGAAGTTGTTCATCACTTGGAGTGCAGTGTGAATAGAGGACTATAATAAGCTATTCTTGGTTGTAAGGATACAATCCAGGATGCTTAGCTATCTTGCCAACACCAAGCATGAAAACAAGGCTTAATGTCTGTATAATTTATGGGTGAATGTCATTGAGTCCCAATCAATTTTATTGTCATGGCCAGTTTAAAAGAAAAATAATAGATAAAACGGTTTTTGGCGTTAGGTTGTGTAGATTCCATTTGCAATTTTTTTATAGTTTCTAGAAAAGCAATGACACATGATAAGTTCATATCAATACCATGGATAGCACTCCAGGGCACTGAAATGGATAGGATGGGAGATTTGATGTGAGGTGTCTCAGGAGGTTGCGGATACAGGGAGCAATAACAAGAATGACAGTGATCTTCTCTGCTAATCCTTTTACTGGAAGGAATCCAGTTGTATTAGACCCAGACTCCAGATCTCAGTCATACATGAACTGGTATGTATAATTACACAAGTTATGCCAGTGTATTTTCTTTATTCACTTATCTAATATTTACTGAGCATTTACTTTGTGGCTAGTACTGTTCTTAGAACCAGTGAAAAATACAAAAATCCTTGCCCTCATTGAGCTGACAGTCTAGTAGGGAAGACAAAAATTAAACAAGATAAATAAGGAGAATATATTGTGTATTAAACAGTGGTTAGTACTTAAGAGAAATAGAAAGCAATGAATGGG
>NW_004444081.1:3410290-3433320 GCF_000243295.1 Trichechus manatus latirostris
TAGGGCTACTATGAGTCAGAATCTACTCGACAGCAACGGATTTGTTTTATATATATACATACTTACCAGTAATAGTAAGATCTAGGGCATGGCCATGGGAGTGAGTGGCTTATGTAAACACAGAGGATAAGATCATTGAAAGAGAAAGGAACACAGAACTGAAAAGCCAGGGGACTTGAAGGGACATCAATATTGATATTTAAGTCACTAGGAGTAGTGCTTTAGTGAGTGTGAGCCAGGAGCAAAAATCTTCATTGAGTGAGTGTTTACTCAATATATTCAAGAAGTGAACATTGACAGTTGAGCTCGCATTTCCATCCTGCAATCACATGATGTCAAGAGTCTAAATCCTATTACGTTTTCTGTTTTGAAAAATCAGTTTTATTACATGTTAATATTATTTCATTCACTTTAGGGGGTACAAAATATACATATTTTTATCTCTAATAGATGATTAGACATCTCTGGGTGATGTAAATGATTAATAGGCTCAGTTTTTAACCAAAAGGTTGGAGGTTCTACTCCACTGAGAGACACTTTGGAAGATAGGCCTGGTGATCTACTTCTGAAAAATCAGCCATTGAAAACCTTGCAGAACACAGTTCTACTCTCACATACATGGGGTCACCACAAGTCAAAATCGACACAATGGCAACTATTTTTGTTTTTTTTTTAATAGATGTTTAGAAAAGACCTGTTCTTACCTTTAAATGGCCTCTGAGTCCATTAGTATTTGAAGACCAGTGCTTTTCAAACTTCTCTATCAGAAGTGTTCCAGGGCTAGAAAACCATAAACATGAACCCAGAACTTCTTAAGGCAGAGCCCAAAGCCAGCCCCAGACACAAGCTGAAGTTTACTGTTTTATCTTAAAATTTAATAGGCAGAGTTTATCTTATATGTACTACCCAGGGTAAGTGACAAATGATGTTGTTATTGTTGTGTGCTAGTGAGTCGATTCAGACTGTAGTATCAAAGTGTACCCTAAGTGCGTATCACTTCCCTAAGATTGCGCCACCAGGGCGCTTTCTATATTTCTCATCATTTGCTTTACTTTTAGTGGTTAAGAGTTTGGCTACTAACCAAAAAAGTCAGCAATTCGAATCCACCAGCCACTCCTTGGAAACCCTATGTGGCAGTTCAACTCTGTCCTATAGGGTTGTTAAGAGTTGGAATCAACTCAACAGCAAAGGGCTTGGTTTTTTTTAACTAATCCCTCATTACTACATTCCTCTGTTATAGTTAGTAATTCTTTATATTAAACCTTCCCTCTTCAAATTATCCTTCAAAAATTCAAATTCAGTTTCTCTCTCCTGAATGGACCCTACTGAGACATATGAAAATTCTGTCTTAGTTATCTAGTGCTGCTATAACAGAAATACCACAAGTGGATGGCTTTAACAAACAGAAGTTTATTCTCTCACAGTCTAGTAGGCTAGAAGGCTAAATTCAGGGCACCAGCTCCAGGGGAAGACTTTCTCTGTTGGCTTTGGTGGAACGTCCTTGGCCTCAATCTTCCCCTGGTCTAGCAGCTTCTTTATGCCGGAACCCCAGGTTCAAAGGACGCACTATGCTCCTGGCACTGATTTCTTGGTGGTATGAGGTTCCCAACTCTCTTCTTGCTTCCTTTTCCTTTTATCTCTTGTAAGATAAAAGGTGGTGCAGGCCACACCCCAGAGAAACTCCCTTGACATTAGATCAGGGATGTGACCTTAGTAAGGGTGTTACAATCCAACCCTAATCCTCTTTAACACAAAATTATAATCACAAAATGGAGGACAACCACACAACACTGGGAATCATGGCCCAGCCAAACTGATACACACATTTTTGGAGGACACAATTCAATTCATGACATTCCACCCTTTGGCCCCCCTAAAATCACATCCTTGCAACATGCAAAACATATTCACTCTATCATATCATAGCAAAAGTCTTAACTCCAAGTCCAAAATCCAAAAATTCCTCTTCATCTGTAAAATCTAGAATACAAGTTAAATGCTTCGAAAGCTACAATGGCGCAACAGGCAGGCACAAGCTAGAAATTTCCATTACAAATGGGAGAAATTGGAGGGAAAGAAGGCATAACAGGCACCAAGCAAGTTAGCAGAACACATTACACTAGCTCTCAAGGCTTGAAAATAATCGTTTGTTCTCTAAGACCATTTACATAATGGCCCTGCCCTCCAGACTCTAGGTATTGGCCACACTCTCCAGATTCTGAGTGGAGGCTCCTCAGCCCTGGGCTTCAACTCCATCTCCCAGGCCCACTGAGAAGGCAACTCTACTCCCTCAGCTTTAGGAGCACCATTCTCCTAGTCCATCTGAGTGGCAACTACACTCTTAGAAACACCAGAGGCCATGGCTCCACCATTTGAAACCCCAGAGGTCATGGCCATACCTTTTGAGACTGAAGCATCTTGGCTTCCTATGTTCCTTGTCCTCTGGGTTCTTCGGGCCTCACACCCACATCTGTCCTTCTGGGGCAAGTGTTCCAAAGCTCTGTAGCTCTGCCAATAAGTGCCTGCAGGCACCCCACTCTGCCAGTAAACTTCAGCCAGAAGGGACTCAGGTCTCTTGCTCCATAGGTCAGCAAGCTTAGCTCTACTGATAAGTGCCCAGAGGCACCCTACTCTTCCAGGAGGCCTCCTGTGCCAAGGCACTCAGCTTTCTCACTCTGTGGTTGGGCTCCAGAGCCGTCTGGCACTAGTCTCCTGGTTCTGCTGCTGCTGGTCATCTGCTGCTGCCAGTCCTCTGCTGCTGCTGCTGGTCCTCTGCTTATGTAGAGAGATTTATATCAATGAAAAAGCTCGCACAATTTTAGAGGCTGGAATGTCCCAAGTCTGTGGATCAGGATAGAGGCTTCTCTAGATTCACGTAGCCTCTGGGGCTGGCGAACCCAAGATCAACAGGTTAGAGAGCAGGGCTCTTGCTCACAGGCTGTGAAACTCAATGAATCCCAAGACTGGCAGGCAATACCACAAGGTTTCTCCTGATTCACATAGGTGCAGGGGATAGTGAACCCAAGATCGGCAGGTCATAGAGCAGAGCTCCCGCTCACAGGCTGTGAAGATTGATGAATCCCAAGATCAGCAGATAAGCTGATAGCTCAAGTCCCAAGAACCGGAGGTCAGATGAACAGGAGACAGCCATAGGATCCAGAGTGAGCAAAAAGCCAGAATGTCTGCTTATAATTCGGATGCAGGCCACACCCCAAGGAATCTCCCTTTCAACTGATTGAGTACTCACAGCAGATTCCATCATGGGAGTGATCCACATATAAACACTGTGTGATAGTCCAGCCAATTGATACACACGTTTTGGGGGGGACATAATTAAATCTATGATATATAGAGAGGTTTTTATAGATATAGATAGAGTGGGGAGGTGGGGTTATTGGAGCAAATGTGGCAAAACTTTAACAACTGAGGAATCTGTTTAAGAGTGCTACTGTTCTTGAAACCTCATTAAAGAATTTAATTTCCTATCCCTGATGTTCTACAATTTCTGGATGCTGTGCCCTGTTGCCATTTGAATGACTTTTAGTGTAAAGTGAAACAAAATTTCTGCCATGTTTATTCAACAGAAAAACACAAATCAGAAAAATGCATGTTTTCCATATTTGTTTTAACCAAATAAGTAACTTTGATATATAAAAATAGAATCTTACTGTCATAGCATTTCAGTCTTACCTGCTTCTATACTGATTAAAAAAAAAAAAAAAAAAGTTTTCTCTCTTTATAAATGGCCACAATCTGCACCGTGCCCTATTACCTCTAGTATCTTTCACAGAATTAATGACTGAGCTCTGAGAGTCAGAGCAAGCATTTTACTACAAATGGTTGGTTCATTAGGGGTAGAAAGGGCCCATAACCAAGACATTTGACTGGAACCTCGATTATGGCCTTCAAAGAGACTCTTCTAGAAATTCCACTTTGAAATAATACTCATACCCCACCTCACGGTAAGTTTATTACAGACACTCAGTTCCAAGTACACAAAACACCCTCCCTCACATCCCTGGTGCTTTCTATTCCAATGACTTACTTGTGTGTCTGTCTTTGCTTTTAGAGTGTGGGCTCCTACAGAGAAGCTATGTCTTTCATCTCTGTATCCCCAGAGCTTACTCTGATGTCTGGAAAATAAAGGGCACTACATAAAAGTCAGTTGAATTAACATTTATTGAATACTGTTGGGGAAATGACTTCAGCATGAATATCGTCTTAGTTATCGAGGGCTGCTATAACAGAAATACCACAAATGGGTGGCTTTTACAAACAGAAATTTATTTCCTCATAGTTTAGGAGACTAGAAGTCCAAATTCAGGATGTTGCCTCTAGAGGAAGGCTTTTTGTCTCTGTTGGCTCTGGAGGAAGGTCTTTGTCTCTTTTAAGCTTCTGCTCCAGGTTGATCTTCATGTGGCTTGGTATCTCTCTTCCCCCATCTCTGCTTACTCACTTGCTTGTTTAATCTCTTTTATATCTCAAAAGAAACATCTGGAGCCATGGGCGATGGATGAACCCCTGAAACTATTGCCCTGAGATAATCTCTAAAACTTAAACCAAAAATATCCCCTGAAGTCTTCTTAAAACCAAAGAGTAGTTTAACTAGTAAAAAAGTTCTGCCTTGAACATTATGCTCTTTTAAGAACTGTATATGGGATCAAAGTGAAAACAGCAACCCAAAAAATTAGATAAGAACCTTAGCGGGTAGAGAGATTACGTTAATCAGGGAATAACAACTCGGAAAAAAAGGGTGAGAATGGTTGCACAACTCAAAAAATGTAATCAATGTCACTGAATTGTACATGTAGAAATGGTTGAATTGGTGTATGTTTTGCTGTGTATATTCTCAACAACAACATAATAAAATTTAAAAAAACAAAAAAGAGATTGACTTAAGACACACCCTACACTAATACTGTCTCATTAACAGAAAGAAGAAAACCCATTCCCAAATGGGATTATAACCACAAGTAAAGGGATTAGGATTTACAACACATATTTTGGGGGGACACAATTCAATCTATAACACTTATTAAGAATCTTAAGGAGGAATTGCCTATGAAGAACCACCCCACCTATTTCTTTCTGCTTTATTACTTCCCTGCTTGAAACAAAATTTGGCAACTTAGTAACATCATGATATTAATCATTAGTCATTAATTTTAAATCTGAAGCCATATCCAGATATACTAATTCACAACTGTTTCTGCTTAAATTTTTCTTTTCTTGTGGCGGGGAGGTTTTGATAGCCCTCTATGTAGCCTGTTGAAATGACTAGACCGTCGATCTCATTCCATTGTTTAAAGGGTAGAAAATTTTGCAGAGATTTTCACCAGGAGCCTATGGCCAGAGAGTATCAGAGGCTTGGAGACAGATTCCTGCAGACAGCAGTTCTGTTTTGTGTGGGATGAATGCCTCTGGCCGTGTCTATTTTCCCGATGTTGCTGACAAAGGTATTTTGCTCCACTTTATGGAGTATAAGTATCATACACTTAATAGCAGTTAGTGATGTCAGTGCTCTTTGGTATAGTAAATCTCTAGTGTGAGATAATCTTAGTTAATGATCAGCATAAAGCAGAGAGAGGTCATTTTTTTTATCGTTGCCATAAAGCCTGCATTTACTATGATAGAGTTGGAAGGAGGCAAACCCATTAACCTTTGTATTGTATTGATAAAATTATATACACTCCTGAACAGCAAGGGTGGTGATGCTCCTGCAAGTCTTTACCTTTTTAACTGCTCTTCAGTACCTTCGTGTCTGGGCCAGTAGCATAGTATTTGGCCTCAGGTAATCTAGATTTGAGCCCCAGATGGTCATTTATCTAGGAATATGACCTTGGGCAAGTCTTAACTGTTAGAGTCTCAGTTTCTTTGTCCATATTTTTTCCATCGTTCTGAATGTAATATATGTGGGTATATGTGTGTTTCAGGTCTCTGGTGGCATAAATGTCTGCATTTGGCTACTAACTGAAAGGTGGGCAGTTCAAATTCACTTAGCAGTGCCTTGGAAGAAAGGCCTGGAGATCTACTTCCCTAAGATTACAGCCATTGAAAACTCTATGGAGCACAGTTCTACTCTGAAACACATGGGTTTGCCATGAGTCAGAATCAACTCAATGGCAACAGGTCTATATGTGTTTTATACGTTTCACGATTATCCACTATTACTGTTATAATTAGAAAAGAGTATTTCTTAAAGTATGTGTGGGCAAGTAGGTTCTAATACTCCTCTATTTCTTTACTTCCCTTATAGAACTGGTAAATGAGATAAATAAGAAAAAGAATAGGAAAACACTTCACAAACGTGAGTTAATATTATCGTCACTCTGCACACAACAGACAGGCTTTTCCTTGAAGTCACTGTGCACTTGAAGTCATTGTGCATAGATGTTATAGGGCAAAAATGAGAGGTAACATGGGAGGGGTAGAGCTGCTCTCCTTTGCAATCTGTAGGCTAATTCAAGATGACATGGAATAATGGCAAAAAAGTTATCCCAGGGCACACAAAGAGATATAAAGGAAGTGGCAGCTTGGATCCCCCTGCAAGGTACACTGAACAAAAGGCAATGCCATTTGGCTGTCACCTAGGAAACAAGAGGTGACTGCCCTGTTGACTTATTCAAAGGTGCTGTGGGTCAGGTAGTTCATCTTTAAATTGTAAGATGTGGAAGAGGCTCTTAGTCTGAGTCCTCAGGCCCATCCCAAATCTAAGTCAAGATAATTTTCACGTGGCACAAAGGATATCAATTCAAAGTTATAGTTCAAAAATTTTAAAGGTTACAATGCCTACAGAAAAAAAGAAAATGGAAAGGAGAAATGAGGTCAATTAGCAGAAACCCTGCTACTTAAGTGGCATGCCTATAAATTGTCTCAAAGGTGGCAATGCTTTTGAAATGCTTTCATGGTATAGGTTAATTCTTCCTCTTTGTAATTAAAGAGAACAGTGACAATAGTGCTGTATCCTAGGTCACATTCTTCACCAACAGAATTAATCAATCCTGTGAATTAATTAATGTAGGGGTCATCTTAACTATTCTCAACCCATCTTTCACTAAACTATCACTTCAAGGAAGCCTTCCCTGACTGTTGCAGGTCCTGCTTCTTATTCTCTTATGATCGGAATCACAGTTAAGCATATATTCTAAGCTGCCTCTTAATATTTCTTCTCTCCCCAATTAGAGCGTAAATTCTGTGAGGGCATGGATTCTGTTTTATACTTCTTTTATTATCCTACCATAGCCCCAAGCACAATTCTGAAAATAGTGCTTAATAAATACTTGTTGATTAATGAATACTTCTTGAATTGCCTCTAAGGCACCATTCACACTTTCCTTCACCGTAGGGTGAGGGCAATGTTTCTGCCTCAGGAAAATATGCCAAGGTCTTCTAACTCTCTTTCCTTTTTAATTATTATTTTAATTTTTAAAAGCAAACTTGCAAAGAAAGGATCTCTGATTATGTGGCAACATTCAAGAAGGCCAGTTTCTTTTCTCCAAGGACATTTTTCTCTCCAGATTATTAGGCATGCAGGTAATTTTATAGAATTACCATCAAGACACATCAAATTCCTCAATCATCTACTCAAACTCAGTTTCCATACTCAGAGCAGAGATTCATATTTCTGCTTTGAGGCTGAACTAACCAGAGCACCAAGCTAAACAGAATGAAGTAGATCACTCAGTACACTCTACGTGGATAACCTGTTGCCCTGGAGTCAACTCCGACTCATGGCAACCTCATGGGAGTCAGAGTAGGACTGGGATCCACAGGGTTTCAATGGCTGAATTTTTCAGAAGTAGATCCCCAGGCTTTCTTCTAAGGTGACTCTGGGTGGGCTACAGCCTCCAACTTTTCAGTTAGCAGCCAAGCGGGTTAACCATTTACACTACCCAGGGATGTTGTTGCTAGGTACCATCGAGTCTATTTTCAACTCACAGCAACCCCATGTGACAGAGGAGAACTGCTCCAAAGGGTTTTCTAGGCTGTAATCTTCACGGAAGCAGATCACCAGGGCTTTCCCCTACAGATCCTCTGGGTGGGTTCATACCGTCAACCTTTTGGGTAGCAACTGAGCACTTAACTGTTGCACCACAAGGGCCCTTTCCTACATGGATAGCCACTCACAACTCAACATTGTTTTTTAGACTTCCTTGACCTCCCATCCCTAACTTTGTAACACACAACTGGAGGGAAGAACTGGGTACCTATTTGGGCCATCTGCATGCTTTTAGCAGTGGTTGGCAAATTCCAGCTGGTTCTGCTTATTGATCACTGGCTGTGTTCAGATCACAGCTAAAGGCAAGAACTATGATTTTTTAGCACTACAGTCAAGAAGTGGGGAGCACAGAAAATTAGTGAACAGGTAAGAAATAAGTTTATAAGAAGATAACAGAAAGAGTAGCACCCGTGGTTGCCCTTTGCTCTAGCAAAGAGGCTTGTAGATAGTAAAATGACCAAACAAAAGAAGGGCTGGCTACTACAACAAGGACCCCTTTTATGGAACATGAATATTTAATTTTCTTTATTTAGAAACTGACAAGCTGGCCGGCAGACAAATGTCAGTTCACAAGGCTACAGGGCCTATACAGAAGGTATTGAAGAGAAAGAGGAGAAGGTATTTCCCTGTTTTACTGTGAGGTGTTCCTATGAGTCAAAACGACTCAAGGGCACCCAACAACAAAACAACAACTGTGAGGGGGTTGCTTAAAAGGAACAAAAGCACAAAGAAGAAGGTAGTTCTTTAGGATAACGTGTCTATGAAGGAGAGAAGGATGTTCACATTTGATACTTAGGTAGATCTCAAGATTCTACACTGTACCCCAGATCAACGTCTTTTATAGAATATTTTGAGGACAAGAAAGTAAATAAAAAAAGACTTTCCTCACTCTTTGAGAACTTGGGGGTGAGGGGCATTAGAAGAAGCTCTCCTGTATATTCAAAGCTTCCTTTATCTATCAAAATTCCCCAGAGAGGTAACATTGTCAACCGAATTAGCACTCGGACATCCTCACTAACACTTCCTCTAAATAATTAGCTACCAGTCACCTGGCAGGTAGAGAACTAGAGTCAGACCTTGGCGGGATTCTTGTGGCACCCTTAAAGACATAGAGAATGGAAATAAGCTCAGGGTTCCCATTTCTGGTGGAGTCCCTCGGTGGCACAAACAATTAAGCACTCATCTTCTGACAGTTCGAGTCCACCCAAAGGCACCTCAGAAGAAAGGCCTGACAATCTACTTCCAAAAAAATCAGCTATTGAAAACCCTATGGAGCACATAGTTCTTCTATGACACACGTGTTGTCGCCAGAAGTCAGAATCAACTCCATAGCAACTGGTTTGGTTTGGTTGTTTACCTTTGGACGAAGGCACACTATCCACATTCAACTTTGTATTTTCTCCTCCTCACTAGTGTCAAACCACTTTCGTCTTCTCTGAAGAAGAGAGACCACGTTTTACTAGAATTTTCTTTGGTGCTGGATTCTATCGTGACTACAGTTAAAGGATGGCTACAGATACTATAAATCCTTATAATGGCCGGTGTTATTAACCAAATTAAAAAATGAGGCTCCCCATGCAAAACACAAGGAGATTTCAGTGGTGCTCACCTGAGTTTTGCCTAGAACACCAAAAATGAGATATGGTCACAAAAATAGTCATAGTATTGACCAATCAGAGCATTGTCCAAACCTAGTAAGTACCTAATGATGGGGATGTCACTACACAGGCAGCCCTGGCCACAGCTCAGGTTTATGTACGTCCTAGGAGCTCCCTTTCAGCATGAAGAACACACTAGTTACATTTAAGATGAAGGTAAACACGGTGCTGATGAAGTTGGGTGAATTCAGTGTGGCATTGATTGATGACATCGCAGTATACAGCCAGACATAGGAAGACTACGTGGAGCATATAAAACAAGGATTTGGGTAGCTTTTACAAGCAAGCCTGACAGTGGGGCCAAGGCATGTCAGCCTGGCTTGCTGAAGTGACATGTTCAGGTCGCAAAGAGGAGAAGCAGACAGCCACCACACTGTCTGATGGTAGCCCACTCTATTTCTCAATGGGCCATTTTGTGAGGAGATGTTAGACAAAGATTATTGAGCGCTACTAACTAATTGCTAGAGGTTTATGATTACTCAATTCAAGTGCCACTATATCTAACCCAAAGAGACCGCCCAAGAGGGTGACAGGGCAGGAAAATTTGAGAAGTTTTTCCTTAATCTTAAAGGGTAATTTCCTAGAGTTACAGAATTGAAAAAGGACTTCCTGATTATATTACCCTGCTTCCAGGTGTACAGCATCTAATACTCCCCCAGTTGGTAGTTACCTACTATACACAATTAGGTCTCTAACAAGGGAAGGGCCAGGAGGATGAGGTTACACTCAAGACAAATGTCTTATTTCGGTCAACAGAACCATGTGATGAATGACAGAGCAGATGTACTTTCTACTGTCTCACTGCTAGGCTATTTTCTAAAAAAAGTCTAACTTTAGAGCCAGAATGGGGTCAGCAACCCAGCAGCCCAGAAAAGATCTTCAGTTCAAATAAAATTAGGGTAGCCTGTTCCATAAAGATTTTTTTGGCACAGTTTGTACTGCAAGTCTCTTTGTTCTCCTGGGGGGAAAGGATGACCTCACATCTTCTCATTATTCTCTTCTACCCTTGAGGTATTTCTTGTCATCTATTATCATATAAGCCCTGTGTTGTTAGTTACCCTGGATGTGTACATCTTATTGCCCCAACTACATTGTAAAGTCCTTGAGGACAAGCCTGATTCCCCCACTTCTTGGGACTTGCTATTGCATGTAGCCGGGTGTCATGAATATAGTACGCATCAATAAGGGTTTGTTGATTTATTGAGCTATGGACAACTCTGTTCAGTTCTTCTGTTAATAATTTGTCTTTATATAAATATTCTATCGTAGTCTGTTGAGTAGTATTACAAGATGCTGTACCTGCCAGTATCTCTCAGTCATAGGAGAGGCAGGATAATGTCCTGGTTAAGAGAATTCACGGGCTTTAGAGAAAAATACACCTGAATTTCAATTCCAGTTCTGCCACTTCCCAGATGTGCGATCTGAGCCTCTGTAAGCCTCAATCTACTTACCAGTAAAATGTACGTAAGTTGTCTCATAGGATATATATGAGGATTAAATGAAATAACTATGGTACAGGGCTTGCACACAATAGACACTCACTAATGGTTAGTGGAGTCCTGGTGGTGCAGTGGTTAACAGCTACGGCTGCTAGCCAAAAAGGTCGGAAGTTCAAATCTACCAGGTGCACCTTGGAAACCTTAGGGGGCAGTTTTATTCGGTCATATAGGGTTGCTATGAGTCAGGTTTGGGTGTTGTTGTTTTTTTTAGTGGTTAGTATTATGTGCCTTGGTATTAAACCCATTGCCGATGAGTCCATTCCAACTCATAGCAACCCTATAGGACAGAATAGAACTGCCCTGCAGGGTTTCCAAGGAGCAGCTGGTGAATTCGAACTGCCGACATTTTGGTTAGCAGTCGTAGCTCTTAAACACTGTGCCACTAGGTTTCCACAAATGCCTTAGTGTTAGTTGCTTTTATTTTTACACCCTTTGCTCCAATATTATTCAGATTAGTGGACCCATTGTTTCCATCATTTTTGCTCAGCATTTTATGATATCTACAGTTATACAACAGTGATTTGATTGGGCCTGGCTCTCCTTTTGTGTGAAAAGCAAATGAGATCAGTTACATAGACTTGTGTGGGGCAAAGTCAATTAAAACTCAGCAATCTCCAAGAAACAACCCCATGGCATATGCAATGCAAAAAATAAAAATTTGAATGGTGAAGCTTAATTTTGACTCTGTTCAGTGTGCTTAACTTTCAATCTAGGCATTTACTCTGAATGAACCAGCTCATGGGCTCTGATTTCTGCCTGAAATGGCTCTTTATCAGTTTTGTAATTATAAAACATTCATAGCTACAAACATACCATATTTCTATTTGGCAAAAAGGCTAGAGCAGAGACCAGGCCCTGAAAGCTGATATGCAACAATTTCTAAGGTTTAAAACAGTCCAAAGGCTCACATCTGGGTGGAGTGTGTTTTTGTTTCCCTCTTCTCTAGCACTCTCAGACTACAGGGAATCAAAGAAACGTGCTCCTAATTCCTGAACGAATTCCAAGATCCATGCAGTCCATCCCCAGCCTGTTGGGGAATCTCCAGGCTAATTGTCCTAGAATGATACCCAAGAAAGGAGTTTGGCTACTAGATAATTAAAAAAAAAAAAAAAAAAAAGGCTGGACTAGGAGGCAAGGAACTTGATTTCAGGTCCCTACACTGTCCCTAATTATTAGTGGTCCTCTGAAATGTCATCAAGCCTCTGTGTCTCAGCTTTTTCTTCTGTAGAACAAAGAGACATCCCCAGGTGATGCAAATGGTTAATATGCTAGGCTGCTAACTAAAAGGTTGGTGGTTCGAGTCCACCCAGAGGTTCCTCAGAAGAAAGATCTAGTGATCTACTTCCAAAAAATCAACCATTGAAAACCCTATGGAGCATATTTCTACTCAGACATACATGAGGTCACCATGAGTTGGAATCAACTCCATGGCAACTAATTCTTAAGGTGGTATGAGCTCTAAGGAGCCCCGGTAGTGCGGTGGTTAAGAGCTTGGCTGCTAACCAAAAGGCTGGCAGTTTGAATCCACCAGCTGCTCCTTGGAAATGCTGTAGGGCAGTTCTACTCTGTCCTATAGAGTCACTATGAGTTGGAATTGACCTGATGGTAATAACTTTGGTTTTGATTTATGAGTTCTAAAATTCTGAGGTCTAACAACAGTCTTCACATCACATTCCAACAACCTTAAATAAATACATCTGTCTCTACTACGTTCACCAACTTCCTCCTTACTACTCCCCTGGCCACTCCTCCCAGTGTCTGTCCTACTGCAGTGGGAAGAAAACATCCCTCTTCATGCTCTTTCCCATGACTCCTTTCTATAAACGGATAGTAAAAGTACTTAGAGTTTTATAGTTGTGTTTAGTAGTAGCCACAATCAATGGCACATAGAGCTATGTTTCAGCGTTGTTATAACTCTTGGTAAAACCAAAGCTATGCATAAGGTTTCTGTATTTTAAATACCATTTTCCAGGGATTTGGTAAGGTTTCTTTGAGTTTCTAGAAAGAGAGACCAATTCAAGCTGCCTCCAGAAATGTTTGGTTTAGGTTTTTTGTTGGTTTTTTGTTTTTAATGCAAAGATACAGGCACATCACAGAAATCCAAGACCTTGTCATACAATGTCACAGGAACCAGAATAGGAAACTAGAAAGCTTTGAGAAGCCAAGGCAGTGCATTCTCTGGTGGTCACAAAGTCTCTCCATCTCCTGGTGCCTTTTCTCTCTGTAGCTCTGCCGTGTTATTCTGCCATGGATTGAATTGTGTCCCCTCAAAAAAAACAGATATGTTGAAGTTCTAACCCCTAGTACCTGTGAGCGTGACCTTGTTTGGAAATAGCGTCTTTGAACTTGTCATCAGTTAACATGAGTCATACAGAAGTAGGTTGGGTCCTAATCCAATCTTAGTGTTGGCCTTATAAAAGAGGAGAAGAGGCACAGAAGACGGCCATGTAAAAATGCATCTACAGTCCAAGAAACACCAAGAAATGCCTGGAGATACCAGAAGCTGGAAGAAACAAGGAAAAATCTTCCCCTAAAACTAACAGAGAGAGCGTGGCCCTACCAATGCCCTGAATTCAGACTTCTAACTCCAGTAGTGTGAGACAATAAATTTCTGTTGTTTAAAGCCACCCACTTCATGGTGTTTTGTTATGGCGAACGTATGAAACTAATTGGTTAGATTGCCATGCAATCTAAAAGCCATTTCTTGGGTATCCTATGTGTGTGATCCAAGACACTCAGAGGTAACACATGGTTGTCATTTACCCTTAACATCATTTAGCTCCCTATTCCTCTTTTACTATCTGAAAATGTGCCTTAATTACCTACCTCTGATGATTATTTTGAAAGGCACCTAACAAAATATTATAAAGCTGTCTCATAAAGGCTGCTACATATTAGTATTGTAGTGCTTTCTTATTAATACTACAAATAATAATTCTGTTAAACCTCTTAGACTTCTTTTTTTATGTCCCCAGTGGCTTAGTTGAGAAACTGACACCTACTTTCTGAGAAATGTGATCTTTTTACACCACACCAGGGTTTTCATAAATCCTCAGCTACAACTCTATAATTTGTTTTACACCATCAACTCCTACATCATTCCTATATTATTACAAAACCCAAACTTCTCCACTATAAACTTTAAGACATGAACTTTGAAACCCTTTAACTTTCCAGACGTCAGAGATGAAAGAACTTGAAGAAACCAATCAGAGTTGGGGGGAAAGGGGTAGGAAAGCAGCAGAAAATTCAGACCTTTTTTCTTTTTCTCAGAAAAGAAAAAGATTCTATCTACTGGTTTGCAGAAAGGCTGTATAAGAGCAAGACAAGCAAAGACAAAGGGGAAATTGGTGAGTTAGCCTTGTAAATCTTCCCAAATTTTTTCAGTCAGGTCCTATCCCAAATGTTAAGATTTACAGCCCATATAGTTTTTTGTAAAGTGTTCTCAGAAAAAAAAATGAAATTTCTCAAGTACATTCAGGAAAATCTTGAGTTTTTTTTTTTTTTTTTTTTTTTTGCCAAAATAGCCCTCTGGCTCTGAAGAAGTAAAAACCTTCAGACTCACGTGGATTGAAGGAGATATTTGAGTGGTCTTCTCCAGCTTTCAGAATTCCTGGAAGGCTTTCTGTAGCCATCTGCAGAAGGTACTCAAGCAGTTCATCATGGAGGAGTGGCTCAGGAGTGGCCCAACCATCAGGAAGCTTCTTCAGGGAATCCTGATTCAAACATCACAGTTACGTCAAGGATTCCTCCAGCATTTCTGAGTTTTTTGTTTGTTTATTTGGTTGGTTGGTGGGTTTGTTTTGTTTTAATGTGAAGCTTTCACAGCAAATCCTGATCAATTGATAAATGAAATATAAAATATTTTCTTTTGAGAAGAAAGAAAAAAATGTTCAATTAAAATAATATCAGTGATTTTCTCTTTTAGAAAGGCCAAAATTTCCAAGCTATTTTTAGAGCCTGTACATAGTCTACTGCATCTTCTTCAACATCTCTACTTTTACTTGTGGATTATTTTATATAGAGGTTTTTTAAATGGTAAAATTTATCACTTTTTTAGTATTTAGTTTTCTTTTGTAATTATTCTTAGACAGGCCTTCTCTGTTGTTGACTTATTTAAATTTTCAACTATATCTTTTTTTTTTTTTTATAGCTTTTGGGGTTTTTTGTATTTAACTCTGAATGCATTTTAATTCAATTTGGTACATTATTTGATGTACACAAATGAGCTTCCTAATTTTTCCAACTACTTAATATCATTAAGTGTCTATCAGTTTTCTATTGTCATCTATTGGTAGGTTTATCAGTATTGCATTGTTGAAATTATTGTAATTGTATAAACATTCTAATAACTCTCAGTTTGAGTGCTCTCTTTTACTTCTTCTTTGAAAATAGTTTTGCCAACAGTTTTTACCAAAAAATTTTCAAACAATTTTATTTTACCAAAATAGGAAAAGTGACTATTGAAATTTAGAAAGATTTCCCCAAAAAAAAATACAAAACTTTTAGTTAGTTTTATGATCTTTGACAAGATACCCAAAGCTTAACTTTCACTAAGAACTTTCTTTCTGTGATACTTTTTAGCTGTATACAAAAAGAAATTTTATACCACAATTTTAAAGAGAGAGAGAGATTTTAACC
The DNA here is from genome assembly GCF_000243295.1 of Trichechus manatus latirostris. Lineage (NCBI taxonomy): Eukaryota > Metazoa > Chordata > Mammalia > Sirenia > Trichechidae > Trichechus > Trichechus manatus. The sequence goes on from NW_004444081.1 coordinate 3,426,088, forward strand.
ATTTTCCAGACAGTAAAATATCAGACAGGAAACATATCCTAGTTAATTATGTGCTTACACACAAGCAAACAATCATGCTTCTGACTTTTACCCCTACCTACATGTGAATAAGATTGAACAGATCGGTAACTGATGTCTCTCTTAAGATCCTCAGTTGCAATTTCTAGATTTTGGCAGAACAATGCAATTGTATATCCTTAAAGAGTCACATTTCTGGTGTTGGTAGACGGGTTAGTTGCTATGATTTCTCTAAAATTTGAAATTTTGCTTCGGGGTCCTCTTAGCATTTCCAGGGTCCCTAGGTGGTGTAAACAGCTGTTAACCAAAAGGTTGGTGGTTTGAGTCCACCTCAGAAGAAAGGTCCAGAGATCGACTTCCAAAAAATCAGCCAATGAAAACCCTATGGGGTACACTTCTACTCTGAAGCACATGGAGTCGGAAGTCAGAATCAACTCCACAGCAACTGGTTTAGTTTGTTTGGCATTTTCGTGCAAAAGCTATCCTGTAAAGTTCTTTAGTAATTCTGCTGCCTGCCATCTAGTCTTTGCATGTACCCAACTAAAAGAACCAGGATCTAGAAAGCATGTTTTAAATAAGTGAATCTGGTAAGAAAGCCTTAGAAATAAAAATAAATAAGGACGTTTCACTGTTATCACCTACAAGAAGTTTTCTTATTAACTCTGTGTGAATTCTTTACATTGTCCTTTGATTCTTTTACATTTCCTTTTCAAAAAGGACAAATAATAATACAGTTAGAGTCAGTAATTATGAAATCTGTTAAGCTGTTAAATTTGTAATTATCAACTTCTTTCTTAAGTCAGTCTTAACATATGACAACTAAATTGGTATTAGTTGATTTCTTTTTTTTTAAATTTTATTTATTTTATTGTTGTTCTTAAAGGTAAGTTTATTCATTACATGAATAGTTGATTTCTGAATAATTAATTGCACTTCAAAATTTTAAGAAATGGATGAAAGGGTTGATAATGCTTGTGGGACCTTTGAGAGGACAACACTCTTTTTTTTCTTTAAGAATCTTTTACCCACTCTGCATTCACAACCCCAGTACCCCACTGCTCCCTCCTTTGTATATAAATAAAAGGCATTTAATTCTTAGAGATCCTTTATATTCCATCTGTATATGGAAGAAAGGAGCCTCTTCTCTAGGGCCTACTAGAATCTACAAGTTTAACCTATAAGGAAAAATACAAATTGAAGATAAGAAGTTTTAATCCTCCCTGTTGAAACGGGCTCCCTCCCTGTCCGTTCTTTTAGAATTCACTTTAGATAACTTATAATTTCTTCCTTTATCTCTTTGAAAAATGTGTGAATCTAAGATGTCCTTTTCACAATCTGGCAGCTACCTCTTTAAAATGTAACTTCAGGTGAGCCTCCCCTACCTTCCTGTTTCCTGGAAAGAGATTAGCATTATCTCAGGTGGCCCAGCCCTACCTCTGGCCATAAAGTTATTAGAAAATTAATAATATTGTCTTAAAAACTTGAATGTAATATGTTGTATCTGCTTAGCTATATAACTGTTAAGATTCCTTTCTGTCTATGTGATCTCTTTAGTGGATTACCTGTAATACATCACATTCTGGTTTAATACTTATTCAGTAATGAAAATTTCTTTCTCTTCTATTTTTTTGGAGAGGTTTTTCTGAGTTGGGAGTAGATTTTGTTTTTAGTAACTGCAGTTGGTGAATTACTTTATATGACCCTTCCAGCCATGGTCTTGTGACTTCCAGAAAATGATTAAATGGGACTATGTGCTTGTGGTCCACCAAGGAGATTGAACAGCCTGCTAATAATCAAATAAGGTGCATGGAACCATGTGGGGGTGGGGCTATGCAAATAAGGTGCATGGAACACTTGTAGGGGATTGGTCTGTTTTGCCATCCCACTATGCTTAAAGGAAGCAAATCTCAGAGGCAGAAGAAGAGTCAGGAGTGGAGCACATCCTCTGAACCCAGGATCCCTGTACTGAGAACCTTCTAGACCCAGAAGACAAAGAGAGCTGTAACACTGGAGATGGTGAGAGACGACGAGAAAGGGCAGCAAGCACAGCAGAGTCCAGCGGCAGAGAAACAGCAGCAGCAGATCCAGAAGACTGGTACAAGACAGCACAGTGGGCTTCATGGCCCATGGAGCAAGGTGGCTACTGTGAGCTTACTGACACATGGAAAGAGACAGCTGAGCACCTCTGGGCAGGAGGCTTCCTGGTGGAATGGGGTGCCTCCAGGCACTTAGTGGTGGAGCTAATGAGCTTTGCAGCACTTGCACAGGAAGGACATAGGTCAGGCCAAGGGCCAAGGGCTGAAGGCCAAGGGCCAAGGGCTGAAGGCCAAGGACCAAGAGAGATGCTTGACTGTGGGCACAGTTCAGAAGAAGCTGATCGAAGAACTGTATCCGGAGTTGTTTCTGTTACTTCCAGGTTGATCCTGATCTTAAATTGTAGCCTGTTACTTCCCTAATAAACCTCATAACTGTGTGAGTATGGTCTGTGAGTTCTGTGAGGCCATTGCAACAAATTATCAAACTCGGCCCAAAAAAATAAATAACTTGCTGTTGAGTCGATCCCAACTCATAGTGACCCTATAGGACAGAGTAGAAATGCTCCACAGAATTTCCAAGGCTGTAAATCTTTAGGGACGCAGTCTGCTACATCTTTCTCCTGAGGAGTGGCTAGTGGGTTTGAACCACCAACCTTTCAGTTAGTAGCCGAGTGCTTAACCACTGTGCCAGCAGAGAAGTAGAAAGAGCCATAGGAAAGATGTCTGCTGACAGAATTGGTACAAATGTTGGAGAGAGGAGGCATGTCTGACCTCCACCTCATAGGAATGAGCCTTGGGCTGATGTTGATGATCATTCTCCTCTCAGCCACTGAAGTTAGAAGAGGTCTGACACGCTGCCATTTTTACAGTAACTTTTCCCCAACAACCCATTCATTTTGTGCTTATTCATCAAATATTTATTGAACTTCTTCATTATAATAGACATAATGCTAAGAGCTGGATTGTGACTTATGTGATAATCTATGATTTGAAGTAATGGGGCACCCTAATATGGGGGTCCATAATGACGTTCTAAGGAAACAAGCAGAAAAAAGAAAATAGATTTTAATGTATTCTCTGGGATTATTTACAGAAAATTTTCACTAGAATCATTTTTATCAACTAACCTCCTATTTACCTAACAAGGAGGAGCCTTGGTGGTGCAGTGGTTAAGCACTTGGCTGCTAATTGAAGGGTTGGCAATTTGAACTCACCAGCCACTCCATGGGAGAAAGATGTGGCAGCCTGCTTCCGTAAAGATTACAGCTTTGGAAATCTTATGATGCAGTTTTACTCTGTTCTATAGGGTTGCTATGAGTTGGAATCGACTCCACAGCAGTAGGGTTGGGTTTTTTTGTTTTTGTTTTTTTGTATTTGCCTAACTTTCAAAAAGTAAAAATATACTTCCTGTTGAATTTAGAAAATATGCTCTACTGACAGACTCTTTGGTATTTACCTGCTGAAGCCTACCATCCTAATGCACTGCCTTATCCACTTGTTAAAAATCATCAAAACTCAAAGAAACTGAAACAGAACGTTTATTCTGAGCAGTTTTTCTATAAGAAGTTATAGAATAAGAACTTATTCTATAAGACCATTCTGGTTCAAAAAAAAAAAGCAAATGGCACAAAGTAGATTAGTTACAATGAGACCTATAAAGAGAAGAGGAGGGAGAAAAATAGACAGCAATGATTGTGAAAATGGTGCAGGACTGGGCAGAGTTTCATTCTGTTGTGCATACAGCCACTATGAGTCAGAACCAACTCAAGGGCACTTAACAACAACAACTTCAACAGATAGCAGATTACTAGGTTGTCTCTGGCCTGGCAGCTAAAATCTTGACCCTCCATCCACCTGCAGCTATGGGACCTGTTGAAATCTAAACTAAGTAAGCCTAGAGTCTTTTTCTTTAAATCATGAGGCAATGATTTTGCTATTGACTGCTCTTTCAACACGAAAGAAAAGTCAATTAGCAAATTTGAGTGAAGAAAAAATAGGCCAGCAAAACCACAGGCGAATTAATTTTGGGTTGGGAATTCTTAGGTTAGCGGATAAGTAAATCCTTTCAAAATAAGATCAAAATATCTCTTTTTAATTAAAAAAAATTATTCCACACACTGGTCTTACTCTCCACTTTCTATACAAACAAACATATCTCATTCAAGACATGAAATGTCATATTAAAATGGACTAAAACAGACACAAACAAACAAACAAACCTCTTCCTGTTGAATCAATTTTGACTCACGGTGACCCTACAGGACAGAGTAAAACTGCCCCGTAAGGTTCCCAAGGAGCAACGGGTGGATTTGAACTGCCAACCTTTTGGTTAGTAGCCAAGCTCTTAACCACTGCGACACCAGGGCTAGTTAACACTTATCTTTCCAAGACCTATGCTAATAGAAATGTTAAAGGCCATTCTTCAGAAAAAGAAACCAGATGTGACTTTGGATGTCCAAAAAAGAAAGAAAAGCTCTGGAAATGGTAAATATGTGTGTACACATAAAAGCTTCTCTTGACACTTTTAAATGTCCTTAAAATACAATGTATTCATGTGTTCATGACATATTTAGAAATAAGATACATGATTAAAAGATCACAAGGGATGAGAGGGGAGAAATGGAAATGCACTATTTTAAGAGTAATATAACTAAGAAGAGATGAGACAAATGTAAAATAAATAGCCAGGCAGTAGAGTTAAACACATTTTAATTAAAAATTGCATTAATTATAAATGATTTAAACCAAATGTTGACAAACTTATTCTTAAAGAGCCAAATAATAAACATTTTAGGCTTGGAGGCCGTATGGTCTCAGTTACTACTACTCATATCAGCCTTGTAGCATGAAAACACCTGTAGACAGTTTAGATATGAATGCATTTTGCTATATTTCAATAAATCTTTGATTACAAAAACTGCAGGGATATATTTTGCTAACCCTTGGGTGAGCCAAAAATAGAACATACCACATAAAAACTGACACCTGACTTCAAATTATTTCAGTCCTTGATTGGAAGAGTGTTTCGCCTCTACTTTAATAAGCTGCCAGAAGACAATTAAATCCAGAAGTTCTGGGGAAAAGAAAACTTCATTCAGAACTTCAACAGTTGTTTACCGATGTCCAATATTCAATAAAAGTTGAATAGAAATAACAAAAGCAGGTCCAAATTACCAAACCCCAAGAGAAAAAACAGGCATTAAAAATAGACAAGCAGAGAAACACTCTCAGGATGATGGAATAAGAATCTTAAAAAACCCATTCCTCCATAAAAGCAATGTAAACATTGGCAAAGACTCTTAAAATCAAATTTTTAAGAACTCTGAAAAGTAGTCAAAGAATTATAAGAGATTATTTAAGGAAAATGGCTGATTCTCCTTAAATAAGAATAGAGGAATTTGTGGTGTTTTAACAGGTCTTAATGTTATCCCCTTCTCCCTAGCTCCATAGTATCCTTGAAAGGCAATAGCCTTGCAACTACAGTACCTGTGTGTGGTAGGGCCAATAATGGACCCCAAATATGTCTGTGTTCTAATCCCCAGAGCCTGTCACTATGTCATGTTATGTGGCAAGGTGGTATTAAAGTTGTAGATGAAATTAAGCTTGTTCATCAGCTGATTTTAAAATTGGGAGATTATCATGAATTATCTAGGTGGATCATAATCACAAGTATCTTTTAAGTGTGGAAGAGAGAAGATGAATTTGTGTCAGAGTGATACCACATGAAAAAGACACAAGTAACCATTAATGGTACTGAAGACAGAAAGAAGTCATGGGCTGAGGAATATAAGAAGCCTCTAGAAGCTGGAAAAGGCTAGGAAATGGATTCTCCCCTATACCCTCCATTCTTCCCAAGTATACATGGAACATTTTCCATGATAGGCCATATAATAGACCATAAAACTAACCTCAATAAATTTAAAAAGCCCTACCAACACCTTGATTTTAGTCCACTGACATTTCAGACTTATGACCTCCAGAACTTTAAGAAAGTAAATTTATATTATTTTAACTCACTACATCGGTGGAGATTTTGTACAACAGCAATAAAAAAAAACTAATACATTATAAAAACCAGTGGCCTGACAGCCACTAAATGGGGCAGAATAGGTTTGGAGCTCCCCAAAAGCCCCACTCCAGAGAATTGTTGCTATCTGACACAACTACCAACTTGCTAAAAAACTTCATTTTCAGGGCTTGTCTTTATTTGATTTGATTCATAGTGTATTCTGTGCAAAGAGCCCAATACCCAGGACATTTGCTGAAACAAGAATGCATCCAGAATTACAGAATATATCCTGGAATACAGAATTAACCCAGAAAATCACTAAGCAAACAAGTAGCAACAACAACAAATAGGAACAACAACAAATCCTTGGGGGTGTTATTTCCCACTGCCATCAAGTCGATTCTGAATCATAGCAACCCTACAGGACAGAGTAGAACTGCCCCCACAGGGTTTCCAAGGAGAGGCTGGTGGATTTGAACTGCCGACTTTTTGGTTGACAACCGAACTCTTAACCACTGCACCACCAGGGCTCCGTATGCGTTGGAATCGATTCATTAGCAACAGGTTTGGTTATATATATATACACCTAAAACCAAATAAAAACATTAATTTACACATCCAAGAAGCTCAACAAACTTCAGGTAGAATAAACACAAAGAATGCACACCTAAAGACATCATAGTGGAACTGCAAAAACCAAAGACAAAGAAAGAATCTTGAAAGAAGCAAGAGAAAAGCAACTCAACACATACAAGGAATTTTCAATAAGATTAATAGTAGACTTCTTTCTCATCAGAAACCATGAAAGCCAGAAAGCAGTGAGACATGTTCAAAATGCTGAAAGAAAAAGACGGTCAATAAAGAATCCTATATCCATTAAAACTATTTTTCAAAACTGAAGGAGAAACTAAGAAATTCCAAGATAAACTATATATATATATATATATAAAACCAAACGCACTGCTGTTGAGTCAATTCCAACTCATAGCAACTCATACTGACCCTGTAAGACAGAGTAGAACTGCCCCATAATGTTTCCAAGGCTGTAAATCTTTACAGAAGCAGACTTCCGTATCTTTCTCCTATAGAGTGGCTGATGGGTTTAAACCACTGACTTTCTGTTTATTACTGAAGCACTTTAACCACTGTGCCACCAGGACATACATATAT
>NW_004444081.1:3434500-3436979 GCF_000243295.1 Trichechus manatus latirostris
AAGGTTTTATATATGACATCCCATTGCCTTATTGCCTGCATGGTTTCTGCTGAATAATCTGAGCTTAGTCTTATTGTTTCTCCTCTGTATGTGACTTTCTGTTTTTCTTGAGCTGCTCTCAGGATTCTTTGTTTGTCTTTGGTTTTAGTGAGTGTGATTATGATATGCCTTGGTGATTTTCTTATGGGTTCTATCCTATATGGGGTTCGTTGAGCTTCTTGGATGGTCAGCTTTTCATCTTTCATGATATTGGGGAAGTTTTCTGTCAGCAATTCTTTAGTGATCGTCTAAGTGTCTTCTGTTTTCTCTCCCTGTTCTGGAACTCCGATCACTGGCAGATTTTTGCTTTTGATTGTATCCCACATAATTCTCAGGGTCTCTTCATTTTTCTTCATTCTTTTTTCTGAGTTTTCCTCAAACAGAGCTGTATCCATGTTTGTCTTCAATTCCGTTGATCCTGTCTTCCACCATTTCAAATCTGCTCATCAGCCCTTCTATGACACTGTCCCTTTCTGAAATCTTGTTGTTTATCTTTTGGATTTCTAATTGTTGTTTATGTATAATTTCTAGTTGTGAATTTACTTTAGCATTTTGTTCCTACATTATTTTCCTGAATTCTTCCATTTTTTGGTCTGTATTTTCCATGAATTTGTCTATTTGTTCCTCATTTTTGTCTGGTTTTTCCTTCAACTCTTGGATAATTCTGAGTATTAGTGATCTGAATTCCTTATCAGGTAGTTTTAGTGCCTTTGCTTCTACTGGAAGGTGATGTGGTGTTTTATTTTGGATGCCTGTTGGAACCATCCTGTCCTGTTTTTGTAAATGTTTTGATATTGTCTGCTGTTTTGGGGGTATTCAGTAGTTATTTTTCTCGTTTATTGGTTGTAGATTTGTTTGTTTCATCCTTCTTTTTTTTTTTAATTTGGGTATGTCTGAGCAGGCGGGCTGTGTGTTCTTTGTTGTTTGCTCATCTGTGGGCATGATACTTTTCACCTCCTTCTCCAATTGCAGGGTCAGTTGCTCATATATGGTACAGCAGGGCAAGTCTAGCTGAAGAGGAGTTGCTGGGCTAGGTTGTTTGTGGCACTTGTTACAGTCACCAGGGCAGGTTGGTAATCCGTGCAGGGCAGGTTCCAGTAGGCCGTGCCATGCTGCTTGGTGGTGTGATGTTAAGCACACAGTGCAGGTAGGCAGGATGGAGGGGGGAGATTGTGATGTGTGGAGCTAAGATGGGTATATGAGAGAGGAGAGAGGAACAGGAGCCAAAAACATACAAACAACAAAAAAACAGTGCTAGGGGAGCTTACCTTTGGAGTGGAGAGATGAGAGACTATGAAATGGAGAAAAACAAAATGGGGAAGAAGAAGAAGAAAAGAAAGAAAAGAATGAATAAATAAAAATCAGAAAGCAAAAAGAACAGCAAAGCTCCTAGGCATTCCACTGGTGTGATATAAGGTCTGGGAAAGTTGTTCCCAGGTGTTGCAGTACAGCCTGGCTAGAAGGCATGGGGGAATTCAGGGCCAGGTATTCAGGGGACAGAAAGAGAAGGAAGGTATAGAGAGACGAGAAATTGAGTAATGAAGAAAGACAAAGAGGGAAAAGAAAACAATAGAAATTAAAAAAAAAAAGAACAAGAAAAGCCCCCCCAAAAAAACAGAAAAAAAAAGAAATGCCCTCAGGGATCCCTCTGCACATCTGGACAAGCTGAGGGGGCAGGTCTCAAGCCGTGTAGCACGGCCCGGCCAGAGGAGGCTCCGAACTCGAGAAAAGGAAAAGAAAACAAACAAACAATTCAAAACAAACAAACAAAAGCCTTGGGATCCCACCAGCATCGCAGCCCAGACCAGGAAGCAGTTCCACACTCAGACAGAGCTCCGCAGCCCCCCAAGAAGAAGCAAAGATGGCACACGGAGCCAGGTATTTGAGTAAAAGGAGGTGGAAGTGGTGAGAGGTAAGGAAGAAATCAAAAGAAGTGGAAAAAAGCAACACCAGCAGCCAACAAATGGCACACAGGGAGTCAACCAGTGCGGGTGGGTGGAATCCAAGCAGCCGGTGCTTCCCAGCCAAAAGACTGTGGCAGCGGGAAGCAGAGGAGGCTGAGTGGGGGTGAAGAAGGGTGGGGGGTGGGAAAGCATATGTCTTAGTCATCTAGTGCTGCTATAACAAAAACACCACAAGTGGATGGTTTTAATGAAGAGAGGTTTACTTCCTCACAGTTAAAGTAGGCTAAAAGTCCAAATTCAGGGTGTCAGCTCCAGGGGAAGGCTTTCTCTCTCTCGGCCTTCTCATCAGTGTGCCCCCAGAGTAGGAGCTTCTCCTCATAGGGACCCAGGTCTAAAGGAAGCACTCTGCTCCTGGCACTGCTTTCTTGATGATATGAGGTCCCCCTGTTTCACTGCTCACTTCTGTCTTTTATATCTCAAGAGATTGCCTCAGGACACAATCCAGTCTTGTAGATCAGGTCCTGCCTTACTAACAC
>NW_004444081.1:3437079-3455371 GCF_000243295.1 Trichechus manatus latirostris
ACAACATACAGGAAAATCACACAGTACCAGGAATCATGCCCTAGCCAAATTGATACGCACATTTTTGGGGGGACATAATTCAAACCATGACAGCGTATATTGCCAATTACTGGTTGTTCCGTCTCCTGCTGGAAGCTCCATGAAGCTGCTTTCTCGTACCCCCTATTTACTGGTCTCTGATAGGCATCCAAGATGGCGGATCCATGCTGTGTTAGCTGATAGGGGACCTCTGCATGAACCTCTCCTCACTCTCCGTTCTCTGTCAGTTTCTCACTCCTTTTGGTGCTTGGCTGACTTCTTTAGCTCTTCATTTGATGTTTTAGGGTTTCAGGATTGCTGTTTTCTCTGTTTGGCTTAGTTTTTTGGATCTTTGCTGTGGAGGGACAGCGTGGTGCTTCTGCCTAGAGCGCCATGTTGTCAAGGCTGTAATCTTTATGGAAGTAGACTACCAGATCTTTCTCCCCCAGAGTAGCTGCTGGGTTCAAACTACCGACCTTTCAGTTAGCAGCTGAGTGCTTAACCACTGCACCACCAGTAGTTATCAACAAAAAGCATGAAACATGCAAAGAAACAGTCAAGTATGGACAGACACAGGAAAAAAATGATCAGTAGAAACTGTCCTTAGAGAAGCCCAGATGTTTGATTTACTAGACAAAGATTTTCAATCAGCAATTTTAAATATGTTCAAAATAACTAAAGGAAATCATATTTAAAAAAATAAAGTCCAGAAACAATAGATCACCAAATACAGAACAGCAATAAAGAAATAGAAATTATAAAAGAGATCAGATTGAAATTTGGAAGTTGAAAAGTATAATAACGAAAATAAAAAAATTCATATTTTCAAAAGAGGAGATTCAAAAGCAGATTTGAGCTGACATGAGAAATAATTCCATTAAAACTCATCACTGTCAAGTCCATTCCAACTCATAGTGGCCCTACAGGACAGAGTAGAACTTACCCATAGGATTTCAAAGGAATGGCTGGTGGATTCGAACTGCTCACCTTTTGGTTAACAGCCAAGCTCTTAGCCACCATGCCACCAGGGCTCCAAGAAATAATTAGTAAACTTAAAGGCTTAATCTTATTTGAGATTATCCAGTCTGAGAAACAGAAGGAAAAATAATGAAGAAAAAAGAACAGAGCTTTAGAGACTTGTGGGACACCATCAAGCATAACAACCTACGCATAATGAAAGCCCAGGAGAGGAGGAAAAAAAGGACAAAAAGGATATTTGAAGAAATAATGTCCAAAACCTTCAAAAATTTGAAGAAAAACATTAATTTACACATTCAAGAAGCTCAACTAACTTTAAGCAGAATAAACACAAAGAAATTCCCACCTAAAGACATCATAGTTGAACTGCAAAAACCAAAGACAAGAAAAGAATCTTGAAAGCAGAAAGAGAAAATCATCTCGTTGCAAGATATTTTCAATAAGATTAACAGCAGACTTCTTTCTCATCAGAAACCATGGAAGCCAGAAGGCAGTGGGACATATTCAAAATGCTGAAAGAAAAAGATGGTCAATCCAGAGTCCTATATCCATTAAAACTATTTTTCAAAACTAAAAGAGAAATCAAGAAATTCCAAGATAAACAAAATGGAGAGAATTTTTTGTTAGCAAACCTATCCTACAAAAAACAAAATAAAACACTAAAAGCAGTTCCCAGGCAGAGATAGACACTAGAAAGTAACTCAAATACACATGAAGAAATAAAAAGCACCAGAACAGATAAAGTAAAAGAACTAAACAGATAATGTAAAACAGTATAGATCTATTTTTGTTTGTAGCTCTTTTCTTCACCACTCCAAAGACAACTGAACAAAGCAATAACTGTAAGACTGTGTTGATGGGCTATTAATATATAAAAATATAATATGTATGACAATAAAAGTGCAAAGAAGGAGAGAGGGAATGGAGTTCTATAGAACAAAGTTTTATATATTATTGGCATCAATTTGGTTTAAATCTTAACTACATGGTTTACATGGTTTATACAGCCCAAGCATAAAAGGAACACAACATACCAAAACTTACAGAATTTAGCTAAAGTGGTGTTTTGAGGGAAATTTATAACTATAAATGCCTATATTAAGAAAGAAAAGAATCTCAAATCCATTACCTAAGTTTCCGTCTTAAGACACCTAAAAAAGTAAAACAAACTAGACCTAAAGTAAGCTGGATGAAGGAAATGAAGACTAGAGCAGAAGTTAATAAAATAGAAAAACAATAGAAATAATGAAACCGAAAGCTGGTTCTTTGAAAAGAGCAACAAAAGTAGCAAACCATTAGCTAGATTGACCAAGGATTAAAAAAGAGAATACTCAAATTTCTAGAATCAAAAATGAAAGGGGGGGTGATTTCTGTGGTGGTGGTTGTATGTATCTGTGAATATACTAAACATTAATTTGAATAAATGGGTGATTTGTATGATATGTGAATGATACCTCAATATAACTCTTTTAAAAACACGAGGAAATAAGGACAATAAAGGGGTATAAGCTCAAAAGTAACCATTAGGAAAAAAATACAAACCTTCCTAGATACAACAAATTTTATAAAGAATGGAAAAAAAAAACACGTCATAGAGAAAAAAACATAGCAAATATAACATAATGCACATAATAATTGTAACAAATTTTTTTATTGGTAGCTGCCATTGAGCAGCCCCCAACTCATGGAGACCCCATGTATAATAGAATGAAATGCTCTCTGGTCCCACACCATGCTCACGATTGGTTGTAGGTTGGACCATTGTGATCCATATGGTTTTCATTGGCTGATACTTGAAAGTAAATTGCCTGGACTTTTTTCCTACTTTGTCTTAGTTTGGAATCTCCACTGAAACCTGTTTAGCATCATAGCAACACACAAGCCTCCACTGACAGATGGGGGCAATGGTTGCACATAAGGTGCACTGGCCAGGAATCAAACCTGAGTCTCCTGCATGGAAGATGTCGTGGATTGAATTGTGTTCCCCAAAAATATCTGTCAATTTGGCTGTCAAGATTCCCAGTACTCTATGATTGTCTAGCATTTTGTCATCTGATATGATTTCCCTATGTGTTGTAAATCCTATCACGATGATGTTAATAAGATGAATTAGCAGCAGTTATATTGATGAGATCTACAAGATTAAACAGTGTCTTAAGCCAATCTCTTTTGAGATATAAAAGACAGAAGTGAGCAGAGAGACAGACGGACCTCATACCACCAAGAAAGCAGCGCCAGGAGCAGAGCACGTCCTTTGGAACTGAGGTTCCTACACTGAGATGCTCCCAGACCAAAGGAAGACTGATGACAAGGAACATCCTCTAGAGTCGACAGAGAGACAGACTTCTGCTGGAGATGGCATCCGGAATTTGGACTTCTAGCTTACTGGACTGTGAGAGAATAAACTTATCTTTGTTAAAGCTATCCAGTTGTGGTATTTCTGTTACAGTAACACTAGATGACTAAGACAGAAGGCAAGAGTTCTACTGCTGAATTACCAATGGCCCCAATAACATAAAATAATATGGCATAAAATATAAATTAGATAATATGACATATTTGAATGTTGTCCTAAGGAGTGGCTGGTGGATTCGAACTGCAAACCTTTTGGTTAGCAGCTGAGCTCTTAACTACTGCACCAGCAGGGTTCTGTCCATAAACAGGGAAGTATTTAACTCACCTATTAAAAGAAAAGGATTTTTAGTTTAGCTGACAAAGAAAGACTCCTCAATTAATTGATGTATATGCAAGACATGCTGAAAGTGGAATGATTTAGGAAGGCTTCAATTAAAGGGATGAGCAAAGGTATACCGAGTTAATGTAAATAATAAGAAAGAGAGTGTAGCATTACTGATAAAGTTAAATTCAAACCAACATAATTGAAAAGCAACAAAGAATGACACTTTTTCAATGATAAAACACATGATTCACAATGAAAAGTATAAGAGTTATGAATATCTAAGTAGCAATAACAGTAACCCACTGTAGAAATCAAAAGTTAAACTAGACACAAGGGTATATAGAAATACAATAGTAGGAGACTTTAACACACCACTCTCAGCACGAGACAGATTAAGTAGACAAAAAATTAGGTTATAGAGTACCTAGCAATAGGCTTCATGTATGTGTGTGTGTGTGTGTTTATACATACATATATATGTATGTATATGTACATACACACACATATATATGACCGAAGAATTGATGCCTTTGCATTATGGCATTGGTGAAGAACATTTAATATACCGTAGACTCCACAAGAACAAATAAATCTGTCCTGAAAGAGGAACAGCTAGAATGCTCCTTAGAAGTGAAGATGGTGAGACTTTGTCACATGTACTTTGGACAGGGAGGGACCAGTCCCTGGAGAAGGATACTATGCTTGGTGAAGTAGAAGGTCAGCTAAGCAGATGAAGACCCTCAATGAGATGGACTGACACAATGGGCTGCAACATTGGGCTCAAACATAGCAACAATTGTGAGGATAGCCTAGGACCAGGAAGTGTTTTGTTCTATTATACATAGGGTTGCTATGAGTCAGAATCAACTCGATGGCACCTAACAACAACAACAACATTTATATATATATATATATGTATATGTATATGTCATCCTGATAATGAACACACTTTCTTCTCATGTGCACATGGAACATTCAGAAAAACTGATCATATATGAGGTCAAAAAGTAACCGGTAAATTTCATAAATTAGAAATATTAAAATAACAGTGGTCACAGTGTGGTAAAACTAGAAATTATTAACAAACAATTTTAAAGTCTTTTTAACTCTTAATTAAAAACCTTCCATTAAACAACTTTCTCGTGAAAGTAGAAACACAAACTGAAATTACAGAATTTCTACAAAATAATAATAAAGCATGACATATTAGAATTTTGGGAATATATTTTAAGCAGTGATCAGTGAAAATTTCAATTGTAACATATTTATCAATAGAAATGAAATAATAAAAAGAAACAAACTCAATTCCCAGCTCAAAAAATTTAGAAAAAGTACAACAAAATAAACCAAACATACACAGACACACAAGCACACTCACGCTAAAGGAAATAATAAAGAGAAAGCAAAGTCAGTAAGGTAAGTAATGGAAAAATTATTGTTGTTAGTTGTCTTTGAGTCAATTCCAACTCACGGCGACCCCATGCGTGCAGGGTAGAACTCCATGTGGGTTTTCAAGACTGTGAACCTTGCAGAAGCAAATCACCAGGACTTACTTCCCAGGTGTCTCTGGGTGGGTTTGAACCATCAGTTTTTCAGTTGGTGGTCCAGTGCTTAATTATTGCTCCACCCAGGGACTCTCAATAGAAAAATAATAGATCTAATTAAAAATCCAAATAGTTCTTTTTTTTTTTTAATTTAACCAAATAGACAAAAAAACTACTTAATCAAAAAAACAAAGAAAGAAAGCACACTATGTAACATGAGAAATAACCATGGAAAAAGGAAAAATACGGAAATATGAAGAAATATTGATAAACCTACAATCATAGCTGAAGATTTTAATACACTCTTTTTAGTAACTGATTTTTTAAAACAGAACAAAAATCAGTAGACAAGTGAAAGATTTGAAAAACATGATTAACAAACTTGACCTAATTGACATTAATAGGACTCTCACCAACACGTGCATACAACACATTGTTTTCAAGTGTAAATCAAACATTGACCATACGCAGGCTATAAAGTAGGTCTCAAAACATTTCAAAATACTGAACTCATACACGGTATGTTCTCTGACAACAGTGGAATTAAACTAAAAATCAGAAACTTGGAAATCCCAAAATGTTTGAAAATTAGGCAATGTATTCTTACTTAACCCATGGGTCAAAAAAGAAATCCAAAGGAAATTAGAAAATATTTTGAACTGAATGAAAATAAAAATATAACAAATCAAATTTTATGCGATGAAGTTAGAGTTAAGCTTAGAAGGAAATTTAAGTCCTTAAATATATCTGTTAGAAAAAATACCTGATCTAAGTATGAATTTCAAGGAACTAGGAGTAAAAAGAGCAAATTAAACAAAAATATTTAAGAAGGCAGAGAGTAGATGTCAATAGAACACACACACAAAAAAAGTACAATAGAAAAAAAAAGGATAAAGTTAATTTTTTAAAAGGCTAATAAAACTGATAAACCCCTAGCAAGATTGATCAAAAAAAAAAACAAAAAGCAAAGAAAGGCATAAATTTCAGTATCAGGATTGAAAGTATAGATATCACCACAGGTTCTATAAGTTTTACAGATATTGAAAAATAGTAAGAAAATATTATGTATAGTTTTATGGCAATACATTTGAAAATTTGGATGAAATAGACAAAATCTATGAAAAAAAGCAACTTCACACTAACAAAGAAAACTCTAGGAATATGACTTTGCTGGTGAATCCTTTCAAACATTAAAAGGAAACATAATATAAATTTAATTATATGTTAAAAACAAATAGTTCCTGAGAAAAGAGAGAAATACTTCCCTATTTATTCAAGGGTTTCTTGACACCAAAACTAGACAAGAATCTTACAGAAAAGGAAAATCTCAATGACAAGGTAGGCCAATTTCTCTCATAAAAAACACGTAAAATATCCTATACAAAATATAACACTCAAATCCAATAATCTATAAAACAGTAAATGGACTTCCGGGCAACATGGCGCTACCAGCAGAAGCACCACGTTGTCCCTCTGCAGCAAAGATCAGAAAAACTAAGTCAAACAGAGTCACACATCAATCCTGAAACCCTAAGTATCAAAGGAAGAGATAAAGAACTCAGCCAACCACCGAATGGAATAAGAAACTGACAGAGAACAGAGAGAGAGGTGAGTTATGAGTGGAGGTCCCCTATCAGCTAACGCAGCATGGATTCGCCATCTTCGACTGCTATCGGAGATCAGTGAACAGGGGGTACGAGAAAGCAGCTTCACGGAGCTTCCAGCAGGAGACAGAACGACCAGTAACCAGCGATATACACTTTCCCACCCCCTACCCTTCTTCACCTTCACTTAGCCTCCTCTGCTTCCTGTAACCACAATCTCTTGGCCAGGAAGCACAAGCTTCACCCCGGTGTCACTTGGATTACACCCACCCACACTGGCCAGCTCCCTCGGTATCTTTTGTTGGCTGCTGGTGTTGCTTTTTTCCACTTCTCTAGATTTTTTCCTTACCTCTCATCACCTCCGCCTCCTTTCTGTCAAATACCTGGCTCTGTGCACCATCTTTGCTTCTTCCCGAAAAGCTGTGAAGCGCTGCTCGACTGTGAAACTGCTTCCCGGCCCATGCCGCTGCATTGGTGGGACCCCCAGGGCTTTTTTGTTTGTTTGTTTTCTCTGATTTGTTCTGTTCTGATCTGTTTGTTCGTTTTCTTTTTCTTTTCTCTGCTTGGGAGCCCCTTTTAGCCAGGCAGTATCGCGTGGCTTGGAAGCTACTCCCTTACTCTGCACAGATGCACAGGGACATCCCTGGGGTACTTTTTTTCTTGTTTTTTTTTTTTTGTTGTTGTTGTTGTTTGTTTGTTTTTTGTCTCTTTGTTCTGTTTTCTTCTCTCTTACTTCCTTTCTGTCTTTCTTATTTTCCAGTTTCTCGATTTATTCATTTATTTATTTTACCCTTTTTCTTTTTTTATTTTTGTTTTTCTCCATTTCTCAGTCTCTCATCTCTCCACTCCAATAGCAAGCTCCCTTAGCACTCTTTTTTGTTTGCGTGTATATTTTTGGCTCCTGTACCTCTATCCTCTCTCTCTCTTCTTTCCCATACCCATCTTAGCTCCACACATCACAATCTAACCCCTCCTTCCTGCCTACCTGCACTGTGTGCTTAACATCACACTCCCAAACAGCACAGGCACGGCCTGCTGGAACCTGCCCTGCACGGATTCCAGGTCTGCACTGTCAGCCCTGGTACACACCACAAACATCCCATCCCAGCAACTCCCCTTCAGCTGGACCTGACCTGCTGCACCATACCTGAGTAATTGACCCTGCCCATTGGAGAAGGAGGTGAAAAGTATCATGCGCACAGATGAGCAAACAACAAAGAATGCACAGCCTGCCTGCTCAGACATAACCAAATAAAGCAAAAAAGCAGGATGAAAAAAACAAATCTACAATCAATAAACGAGGAAAATAACCACTGAATGCCCTGAAGACAGCAGACAATATCAAAACATTTACAAAAACAGGACAGGAAGGTTTCAAGAGGCATCCAAAATAAAACACCAGATGACCTTCCAGAAGAAGAAAAGGGACTAGACCTAATTGATAGGGATTTCAAATCTCTAATATTCAGAATTATCCAAGAGTTGAAGCAAAAAGCAGACAAAAATGAGGAACAAATAGACAAATTCATGGAAAATACAGACAAAAAAATGGAAGAATTCAAGAAAATAATACAGAAACAAAATGGTAAAATAAATTCACAACTAGAAATCATACAAAAACAACAATTAGTAATTCAAAAGATAAACAAAAGGATTTCAGAAATGAGCAGTGTCATAGAAGTTTGAAATGATGGAAGATAGGATCAGCAAAATTGATGACAAACACTTGCATACAACTCTGAGGAAAAATCAGAAAAAAGAACGAAGAAAAATGAAGAAATCCTGAGAATTATGTGGGATACAATCAAAAGCAAAAATCTGCAAGCAATCAGAGTTCCCAAACACGGGGAGAAAACAGAAAACACAGAGAGGATCATTGAAGAATTGCTGACAGAAAACTTCCCCAATATCATGAAAGATGAAAAGCTGACCATCCAAGAAGCTCAACGAACCCCATATAGGATAGAACCCAAAAGAAAATCACCAAGGCATATCATAATCACACTCGCTAAAACCAAAGACAAACAAAGAAACCTGAGAGCAGCTCAAGAAAAACAAAAAGTCACATACAGAGGAGAAACAATAAGAATAAGCTCGGATTATTTGACCGAAACCATGCAGGCAAGAAGGCAATGGAATGACATATATAAAACCTTGAAAGAAAAAAATTGCCAGCCAAGAATAATATAGCCTGCAAAACTCTTGTTCAAATATGATGGTGAAATTCGGTCATTTCCAGATAAACAGAAATTAAGGAACTATGTAAAAACCAAACCAAACTTACCAGACTTATTAAAGAGAGTCCTTCGATCTGAGAACAAACAACTTCAGTTCACTGGCTGAATCTAGGACGAGGATAGTACCAGCCAGAAACCAACCTAGGAAATGAACTCTTAAGGACTATGCAAAAACAAAAGAATTACAACATGAAACCAGAGAGGTTAATCTGTAAATGACAACAGCAACAGAACAATAAAAGAGGGAATAAACAGTGTAGGTATAGAACATTCTAATGGAGAGGAAGGCAAGGAGATACCAAGTAATAATAGACTGGTTCAAACCTTGGAAGATAAGGGTAAATTTCAAGGTAACCACAAAGAAAGTTAACAAGCCTACTCATCAAAATAAAGAAGAAAAACATAGTCTCAGTAAAAACAAAACCTACAAAAACAAAAGAAATGAAAAAACAAATGCACAAACAAAAGGAACTCAGCACGGGAGAGCAAGAGGAACAAAGAAAACATAAGCACTACAAAATGCAATCTCACTCCTAGGAATATATCCTAGAGAAATAAGAACCGTCACACGAATAGACATATGCACGCCCATGTTTATTGCAGCACTGTTCACAATAGCAAAAAGATTGAAACAACCTAGATGCCCATCAACAGATGAATGGATAAACAAACTATGGTACATACACACAATGGAGTATTATGCAACAATAAAGAACAACGATGAATCTGTGAAGCATCTCATAACATGGATGAAACTGGAGGCATTGTGCTGAGCGAAATAAGTCAATCACAAAAGGGCAAATATTGTATGAGACCTCTACTGTAAAAACTCATGTAAAAGTTTACACACAAAAAGAAACAATCTTTGTTGGTTACAAGAGATGGGGGAACTAAATAAACAATAGATAAGTGGTAACTTTGGTGAAGGGTAAGATAGTACGCAATACTGGGAAAGCCAGCACAACTTGTACCAGGAAAGGTAATGGAAGCTCCATAGACACTTCCAAACTCCCTGAGGGACTGAATTGCTGGGCGGAGGGCTGTGGAGACCATAATCTCGGGGAACATCTAGCTCAACTGGCATAACACAGTTTATAAAGAAAATGTTCTACATTCTACCTTGGTGAGTAACATCTGGGGTCTTAAAAGCATGTGAGCAGCCATCTAAGATACTCCATTGCCTCGCCCCTGCAGAAGCAAGGGAGAATGAAGAGAAAAGACACAGGGAAAAGATCAGTCCAAAGCACTAATGGACCACAGCTACTACCACAGCCTCTACCAGACTGAGTCCAGTACAGCTAGATGGTGCCCGGCTACCACCACTGACTGCTCTGACCGGGATCACGATAGAGGGTCCCGGACAGAGCTAGAAAAGGACATAGAACAAAATTCTAACTTACAAAAAAAATACCAGATTTACTGGCCTGACAGACTGGAGAAACCCCAAGATTATGGCCCCCTGACACCCTTTTAGCTCTGTGGTGAACTCACTCCCGAGGTTCACCGTTCAGCCGGGGATTGGACAGCCTCATAAAACAAAATGGAACTAATAAGGCACAGCAGTCCAGGGACAAGGACTAGAAGGCAGGAGGGTATAGGAAAGCAGGTGATAGGGAACCCAAGGTTGAGAAGGGACAGTGTTGACTTGTCATGGAGTTGTTAACCATTGTCATAGGGCAATATGTGTACTAACCATTTAATGAGAAACTATTTTTTTCTGCAAATCTTCATCTAAGGTACAAAAAAAAAAAAGAATTATCTATGTGAGATCAAATTTACAACAGCAACTCAAAAGATTTTATGGGAAGCCTAGGGGGCAGTGAGTTGAAGATAATGGTGTTGGAATAATTTGGAAAAGGATAGTGAAAATAGCAGCCCAACTGGAAGAATGTAATCAATGTCACTGAATTGTACTTGTAGAAACTTTTGAAATAGTGTAACTTTGGCTATGTATATTTTCCCCCAAAAAAAGGTCCTGCAAGGTGGAGAAGGGAGAGTGTTGACATGTCGTGGTGCTATAAAATAATATGTGTACTGACTGTTTAATGAGAAACTATTTGTTCTGTAGACCTTCATCTAAAGTACAATAAAAAAAAAATTTTAAAAATCCTCACAACTGGACCAATAAGCAACATCATGATAAACAGAGAAATGATTGAAGTTGTCAAAGGATTTCATTTTACTTGGATCTACAATCAGTGCCCACAGAAGCAGCAGTCAAGAAATAACATACATAGATACATACACACACATACCAAAAAAAAAAAAAAAAAAAACGGTTCCATAGACCAAATGAAGATATGATACCTTCTGGAGTGGGAGGGTTATTCCACCATCTGTTTGTCTGTTTTTGGTACTGTAGACGTTTGCATTTTGCTATGATTCTGAAGCTATGCCGCCAGTATTTGAAATATCAACAGGGTCACTTATGTTCGACAGATTTCATCAGAGCTTCGAAACTAGGAAGAAAAGCCTGGGGATCTACTTCCAAAACATAGTCATGAAAACCTTATTGACCACAACGGAATATTGTCTGATAAAGTACTGAAAGACGAGCCTCCTAGGTTGGAAAGCACTAAAAATACACAGTGACCACAACAAGGGTCTCAAAGATAACAGTATCACCAATTGAAGTTGACTTGGTGAAAACTAACAGTAACAACATGTGGGTATTTATGCTTTATATGGTAAAATTGATAACCCACAAGGCTATTATTAGATACAAACTAGCCCTAATTCATGGCGAAACCAAAACCAAACCCCCTGCTGTACAGTCGATTCCAACTCACAGCAGCCATGTAGGACAGAGTAGAACTGCCTCATAGGGTTTCCAGGGTGTCATCTTTACCGAAACAGACTGCCACGTCTTTCTCTCACAGAGCAACTGGTGGGTTCAACCATCGACCTTTTGGTTAGGAGCCGAGTGCTTAACCACTGCACTACATGGCAGACATTGTTAAACAATCTTACTACTCTTTTCCAATGAGCTTTTTAGAATCAAAAGATCTTAAAGGTGCAGCCTCCGCAGCCACTAACATTGGAAAGTGAAATGAAACCTATTACTAACCGTGGCTTAAGCATAAAATGAAATCATTAACACCTGGGATATCAAACTTTGTAGTAATGTTAGGTTGAGGGGAGAACGCTCTGGGTGTTAAGTCTTTTGGTATGCCTATGATCACTTCCAGTAACAGGCACCTATTCTGGGGCAGAGGAAGGCCAGCTTTGCCCTGAAGCCAGAGCAACCTGACACGTCTGACACACCTGAACTTCAGTCTGAGCTCAGGCCCTTCATTTTTGTAAAAGGTCCTATTTGAATGACCTCACAATAATAGTTAACACTAGAGTTAAATTTTTATTAAGTGTATTAGAAAATAAAACCTTCTCTTATAGGGGTTATAAACAATAGAAACTTTCCTCAGAGGAGAAGCAGAACTTTTGACCTTTGAGAGAGATCCTCAAAGAAAAAAATTATCCTATTTTAGAGGGCCTATTCAGAATGTTCTTTTTGAATTTATGTAGCCCAAATGTCAGTAGCAAATGGTTCCTGGGAATTGTTATTTGACTTATTAAACTATCTTTATGCTGTAACTTAATATTGTGACTATACATTAGAGGTTTACATTTTCTCCTTTAATTGTATTCTTAGACCCAAGAAGTCATTAGCAAGTGTGTGTGCATGTATATATAGTGTTCAGTTACTACTTGTCTTATATTTACATAAAATATATTTCTCGAAGTTTTATAAAATGGCTTCTTGAAACAATGTCTTCTTTCTCTTATAATTGTTTAATACTTATGAACCATTTATATAGCTGATTTCAAAACTAATCATTTTCTTTTTTTTAGTTGTGTGAGATTGAAAGAGTAAGCCACATAAATTTGACCAAAGCCATATATTTTTGTTGTTTTTGAAACTAAAAAACACATATTTTGACTTCTAAGATTCTCAAGTCTACCACAAGAAAGGGAAAACCTAATTTTTGATAAAATATTCATGACACTGCTGTCTTCTGTGTATGTTGATTGACTTATACAGAGTGAAGGATCATGACCTGCAGTATCAACAACTTCTGGAACACTGGATAACACTCGAAATTGTTTGTTGAAGTATTTTTAAATGGGGAAATATTTTAAATTAATAAGTCAATAACTTGGTAGGAGTATCTTTCCCTAGAAACTTACCTAAGTGGCATGTCATGGAAATTCTTTCTGCCTTCTGTAGAAAACAGTTGACCATCTCTCATGGTTCACTGAACTTGTTGTACCTCCCTCCTCCAATCTTAACAAGTTAATTTCTTGTAGAAGATGGAGTTTGAGTAATGCTCCATATGAAACTCATCCTCAAGGTTGCGCCTGTTATGTAACGCATCTTCTTTCCTACCTGAAATCTCCAAACCAAGTATTGAAAGCTTTTTATATACAACCGTGTTTAATTGCTCTAATAGCCATTTAAGTGCTTGCTTATGAAGGTCAGAGGGACCTTGAGCATTTGTACCTAGTAAGATAACAAAGACGCATAAGGTGGTTAGTGAAAAATCGAATGAAATAGAGAAATCTTAGTGTCTGATAGGCAGAGGTTTGGCTCAGTGTTCTGTGTGAATTAATTCCTTTATCGGGAATGGTTTTACGAACATTTTCCTTCCATGCATACCAATTCGACAGAAGCGCCTCTACCAGAATCAAAAGCATTAGAGTTCAGCCAACTCAGAGCCATTTATGTATTGAAAAGTTTATTTCTGTATTAAATTCTCACTGAAGAGGGTTTCATTAGGCCCATAAGACCAGTATAAACGGAGCTGCAGAGTTATTTGGGAAGTGAATCGGAAGCTAACTTCTTGGTCTGTATTTTGTTCCCATTGCTCATACACCAGGGCTGCCATAGGCACCAAGAGAGAAGCTTGTATTCTGGTTAGATTTTTTTTTTTTTTTTATTTCCTGCATTTGAGCAGGCCACAATTTATATCACACAGGTCTCTTTAAATTAGTCCAAGAGGATTTCATTTTACAGGCCTGCTTGACTGGGATCCTTTTGGCTCGATGGCTTCAGCTTTGTATACAACTGAGATTCATATTTTATGTGTGTGTAAAAACCCCAGCCATGAATCTGGCAGCTCAAAGCTTCACCTTCATTCTTTACAGCTCAGTTCAGAGCCCCGCACATTTCCATAGGCTGAGTCTCAGGACAGCTCCTGGCTGAGCTGAAAGGACAAAAACTAAAAATAGATTAAGAAACTCAAAGGCATAAAAAGAAAAAATGTGGACTCTTCTGGTTCTTCTTGACATCATACAACCCAAATTAATATGATGTGGACAGAATGCCTCCCATTCACACATTTAAATTGAAATAGCACTTCTGGCCAAACATTGTCTTCTGCTTTTAAGTAAAAGAAGAGCTCAGAATTGGCAGAAGCTTCTGAAATCCATCACTCTCATGGTCCTATTTGGCTATGCTGCTAAAGTTCAATCTATTGTCTCCATGCCTTTTCCCCAGTACCCTCCAGTTCCTGGCTGTACCTCTTTTCATGGACTTACTTTCTTTCTAACTCCATTTGTCTACAAATCTAAATAGCTTTCACAGCAGGACTGACAAAGCAGAGTGCAAAACAGAACTAGGAAGTTTTGCTTTGTTACTATTATGATAATTCTGTAGAGGGGTTTCAGAATACCATTTTCTATGTGTATCCACAATGATATATCCTAGAATATAATGCTGTTCAGTACTGAATAGAAGCAGTGGCATGAGTGGTATCTTGCAGGTAATAGAATAGAGAACAATGTGCAGAGGAGTGAATATATCCATGAGAGTTATTTTTAACTTCTACTGTCATCTCTGGTGGCGCAGTGGTTAAGCATTTGGCTGCTAACCCAAAGGTTGGCAGTTCAAATCCACCAGCCACTCCTTGATAACTCTATGGGGCAGTTCTACTCTGTCCTATAGGGTCACTAACGGCAAAGGGTTTGAGTTTTTTTGGTTTACTCTCATTGTCATCTCTAATCTTTTGTTTATTTGAACAAAAGTTGACTGCCTTAATTGCCACTAATGAGCTGTAAACCCCACAGATCTATAGAATTGTTCACATTTTAACAAAATACTGTGTTGGAAAGCACCATGTATCAGCGTAGACCTGTGCTCCATAGGGTTTTCTTTTATTCCCTAAATTTTATTTATTTTGTTGTTGTTGAGAATGTACATAGGAAAACATGCACCAATTCAACAGTTTCTACATGTACAATTTAGTGACATTGATTACATTCTCTGAGTTGTACAACCATTCTCACCCTCCTTTTCTGAGGTGTTCCTCCCTCGTTAACATAAACTCACTGCCCTTTAAGGTTCCTATTTAATCTTTTGAGTTGCTGTTGTCAATTGAATCCATACAGATAGTTCTTAAAAGAGCATAATACTCAAGGCTGACATTTTTTGCTAGTTAAGCTAAATTATTGTTCTGTTTTACGATGACTTCAGGGGATATTTTCGGTTTAAGGCTTAAAGATTATCTCAGGGCAATAGTTTCAGAAAGTCTGGAGTCCATGAAAATTTGAAATTCTGTTCTGCATTTCCCCCTTTTGATCAGGATTCTTCTATGAACTCTTTTATCAAAATGTTCAGTAAGGTAGCCAGGCACCATCCAGTTCTTCTGGTCTCATGACAGAGGCGGCAGTTGTTCACTGAGGCAATTAGCCATACATTCCATACCCTCCTCCTATTCCTTATTCTCCTTCTTCCTCTGTTGCTCCAGGTGAATAGAGACCAATTGTTGTGCCTTGCATGGCTCCTTGCAAGCTTTTAAGACCCCAGGCACTATGCAATGAACTAGGAGGTAGAACAGAAGCACTAAACACATTATTATGCCAATTAACTGGGATGTCCCATGAACCCATGACCCTAAACCTCCAAACCAAGAAACCGAACCCCTTTTATTTTCGTCGTTGTTGTAAACATATCTATCACAGAACTTTTGCCAATCCTACTTTTTACAAGTGTGTTGTAGTTGACAGGTATTATAATATTTGGCTGTGTAACCCTACCCTTAATCAATTTGATGCTTCCATTACAGTTAACCCGCCTTTCTTTCTCCCTCCTTCCCACCCCTGGTAACCACTAATAAACTTTGGTCTCTTTACATTTGCCTTTTCTTGTCTTTTTATATAAGTGAGATCATATCATATTTGTCCTTTCGTGATTGGCTTATTTTGCTCAGCATAATGTCTGCAAGCTTCATCCATTCTGTAGCATGTATCAAGACTTCATTTCTCCTACTGGCTGTGCAGTATTCCATTGTATGTATAAACAGTCAGCCCTCCATATCTGCAGATTTCTCATCTGTGGATTCAACCAACTTCGGATCAAAAATATTCAGGAAAAAAAAGTTCCAAAAAGAAAAACTTGAATTTGCTGCACGCCAAGCAATATGCTGAATCCATGTGAATGAAGTGATGTGTAAGCATACCCTGCTGTAGCCTGTCACATTTTACAGGTCCTCAGTATCTCTCCAGCACTTGTGGTTTTAGCATTGTTTGCCTTCTGCTTCATTCGTTAGCTACTTGTGTTGTCTGCACCCTTTGTTTCTATGAAAAAATGGCTCCTAAAAAGCAATGAAGTAGTCAAAGCAATCCCTCAAAGGCTAAGAGGGTGCATAAAGTGTTGTCTCTAGAAGAGAAAATAAAAATCTTAGATCTTTTGAAAAATGGCATGTCACTTGCTGAAGTGGGTCATAAGGTTGGTAAGAATGAATCAAGCATTCGCACAATAAAGCAGAAAGAAGCTGGAATTCATGGAAGTGTTAGTGTTTCCCCTACTAAGGCAAAAATGATCTCTCTGGTTCATGATAAAAGTTTTTACTGAGAAAGCATTAAGTGTTAAGTGTAAGCATTAACAAGGATTCACATTGCATTTACATTTTATTAGATATTATATGGGCAGCCGAGCTCTTAAAAAACTGCCGGCGAGAGGATGTTCGTAGGTTATATGCAAATACTTCATCATTTTATATAATGGACTTGGGCATCCTTGGATTTTGGTATCCAAGGGGGGGTCCTGGAACCAATTCCCTGAGGATACCAGTGGATAACTGTACCACATTTTGTTTATGCATTCATCTGTTGATGGGCATTTCGCTATTGGTCGTTGTGACTAGTGCTGCAGTGAACGTTGGTGTACAAGTCTCTGTTTGAGTCCGTGCTTTCAAGTCTTTTGGGTAATAGGAGTGGTATTGCTGGGTCATATGGTAGTTCTAGCTTTAATTTTTTTCAGGAACCACCACACTCTTTTCCATAACAGCTATAGCATTTTGCATTCACACCAGCAATGGATAAGGGTTCCACTTTCCCCACATCCTCACCAACATTTGTTACTTTTTGGTTTATTTTATTTTACTTTATTTTTATCTTAGCCAACCTAGTGGGAGTGAAATGATGTCTCATTGTAGTTTTGATTTGCATCTCTCTGATGGCTAATGACGCTAAGCATCTTTTCATGTTTTTGTCGGCCATTTGAATATCCTCTTTGGTGAAATGTCTATTCAAGTCCTTTGCTTATTTTATGATTGGGTTATTTGTCTTTTTGTTGTTAAGTTGTTGACGTTTTGTATATACTTTGGTTATTAGATTCTTATTTTATACATGGTTTCCAAAAATATTCTCCCAGTCAATAGCTTGTCTTTTCACTTTTTTGGTTAAGTCTTTTGATGAACAAAAGTTTTTAATTTTTGTGAGATCCCATTTATTTATTTTGTTGTTTGCTGTTTGTGCTTTTGTTATTAAATAGTCCATTGTTAAAAGCTAGACCTGAAAGTCGCCCTTGCATTTTATTCCAAGAATTTTATGGTTTTAGTTTGCAAATTTAGGTGCTTAATCCATTTTGAATTGTTTTTGTGTATGGTGTGAAGCATGGGTCCAGTTTCATTTTTCTGTCTGTGGAAATCCAATTTTCCCAGCACCATTTATTTAAGAGATTTTTCTTTCCTCAATAAATGGACTTAGCACTCTTGTCAAAAATCAGTTGACCATAGTGAGGGTTACTCACTAACTAGATAGGTGAGGGTTATTCACTAACTAGATAGTAGACAAGAATTATCTTAGGTGAAGGGAAGGACGGCACACAATACAGGGAAGTCAGCACAACTGAACTAAACCAAAGCTAAGAAGTTTCCTGAATACAATCAAAGTTTCCTGAATACGATCAAACACTTTGAGGGACAGAGTAGCAGGGGTAGGAGTCTGGGGACC
>NW_004444081.1:3455630-3486601 GCF_000243295.1 Trichechus manatus latirostris
ATCAGCCTGAGACCAGAAGAACTAGATGGTGCCTGGCTACCACCAATGACTGCCCTGACAGGGAACACAACAGAGAGTCCCTGATGGAGCAGGAGAAATGTGGGGTGCAGAACTCAAATTCCAGTAAAAAGACCAGACTTCATGGTCTGACTGAGACTGGAGAAATCCCAGAAAGCGTGGCCCCGGACTCTCTATCAGCCCAGAACTAAAACAATTTCCGAGGCCGGCTCTTCAGAGAAAGATTGGACTGGACTGTGGGACATAAAATGATACTCATGAAGAATGTGCTTCTTAGCTCAAGTAGATACATGAGACTAAACAACGGGCAGCTTCTGTCTAGAGGTGAGATGAGAAGGCAGAGAGGGCTAGGAACTGGTTGAATGGACATGGGAAATCAGGGGTGGAAAGGGGGAGTGTGCTGTCACAGTATAGGGAGAGCAATTAGGGTCACATAACAATGTACCTATAAATTTTTGTATAAGAGACTAACTTGAAATATAAACTTTCACTTAAACTACAACAATAAACAAAAAAAATTCTATTCCATTGCTCTGTGTATCTATTGTTATACCAGTACCAGACTGTTTTGATTATTGTAGCTGTCTAATATGTTTCAAAATCAGGAAATATGAGTCCTCCTAGTTTGTTCTTTTCTTTCAACATTGCTTTAGCTATTTGGGGTCTCTTGTCGTTCCATATAAAGCTCAGGATTAGTTTTTCTATTTCTGTAAAGAAGGTTGTTAGAATTTTGATTGGGATTACATTGAATCTATAGATTGCTTTGAGTAATATTGACATCTTAACAATATTAAGTCTTCCACTCCATGAACCTGGAACATCTTTTCATAGGGTTTTCATAGGCTGATTTTTCAGAAGTAGAGCACCAGGACTTTCTTCTGAAGTGCTTCTCGATGGCCTTGAACCTCCAACCTTTTAGTTAGCAGCCGAGGGCATTAACCATTTGCACTTCCCAGGGACTCCAAACAAACACAGACACACACACACACCTTTTAAGTTTTCTGAGGACTTTTGTTTGAGACGACAATGAAGGAAGATGTACTTTAGGGCATGATGCTTAATCCCACCTTTCCAGAGTCTTAAATTATGGCCAGCGCATGAAGAATCAGGGGGGCAATTCCACTCAGGGAATATATTAGAAACATAGCACTGAGCTGTTTGAAAGCGTGCAAGAAAATCTTAAGGAATTAATTTGGGGAGAGGAGAAGTAAGTATCATATATGAACCCATTATGCCTTCCTTCTCAATTCACTTCCTTTTTTACCTCAAATTCAGGTTACATGGATTATTACTTTCATTTACCTATATCATTTTTCTCCAACCCCACACTACATAAGACAATGGATTAGCTGCCATTTTTCCCCCAAAACACTCTGACTGTCATCTTGCTTTGCTTTTTGCATCAAGAATTTCTGTAGAATAAATCAGGGTCAATCTATTTGATCTACTTAAGTCAAGCCAAGGGACCATCTTTACAAAACAGCCCTCTTTCTAACAAGAAAAAGAACAAGCATAGTGATATAGCTTTCTATTTCTGTTTATATGTACATAAATAAAACATGCCCTTCCTCAAGATAAAGTAATCCCCACTTAAGTAGCCTTTTTCATTCTGTATTTGAGGTGTTTTCAAAGCCTCCTTTAATGTTTCACTCTCTTTGAGCCAATCACTCAAAGCCTTCACAGCCCCTCCGCTCCTGCTCTCAACACTCAGCTTCCCTTGGCCTTTCGTCCATTTGTTTTTATCTCCTCCTTTTGAAAAGCTGCTCCCTGATTACTGTTTTAAGTTTTGGAGAGATTTTATTTATTTCCTTCTCTTTCATCCTATGAAGTAGGCAGATTTTAGTTTTACGAGCCATATATTCTATTGTTTTCATGTCCTCCCACTTATTCTTTCTTATTGTAATGTCCTAAGAAGCAAGAAAGGAATGGAGAAAAACTGTTGCCTTGAGAGTTAACGGAATTTATAGTGGAAAAAGAATAATTGTTGCAATCAAAATATTTGTTCAAATTTCACAGAGAAGTTTTCACTGACCACAGAAGCATTGTTTTTTTATATTGTCAATTAAATGAAAATAAATGGAATGTGTAGATATTTTAAAAAAAAAAAAAAAACTGTAAAAGAAATAATCTTGTGAATTTCTGTTATCTGTCAAACTGAAGACCTCAAATCACTTTCAAAAAATAATACTAAAGCATGATTATCAACAACTGTTTCAGCTTGTAGACAAATTTAATGCAGCCATATACACATTTAAGAGCATTAAGCTACACTCAAGTAAAATGACAATTGTACACAGTTGTTAAAAATTGTATCATTAAATAAGAAATGTAAATAACTGGTTTACACTTCAGTTGAAAAATAAAACAAGTTACAAGGGACCAGACTAAGTGGAACTATAGTGAGAGAAGTTATTTAAAGGCTGCCTGGTGTTACTCTGTCTTGGTAAAGTCAGAAAGTCACCTCCAAGCAAATCTTATTGTTCTGTGACATGTATGAATTGCCACACTTGATTATGTAAATGTAAGTTAATTTGGCTATCTCTACCCTGCAGAAAGGTATAAAGGAACCA
Organism: Trichechus manatus latirostris; assembly: GCF_000243295.1. Taxonomy (NCBI): domain Eukaryota; kingdom Metazoa; phylum Chordata; class Mammalia; order Sirenia; family Trichechidae; genus Trichechus; species Trichechus manatus. The sequence continues at coordinate 3,458,219 of NW_004444081.1, forward strand.
TTTGTGCCTTGAAAAAACACAGCCTCTGGATATACAGAGATCGTCTCAAGGGAGAAGGTGGTTACATTTTTATAGAAAGCAGGGAGCCAATGAAAGGAAAAAACGAGGAATCTTGGCCACTTCCATTTTGAAGTACAATATTAAGAGACCATTTTTGACAAATTGAGGTTGTTTTGACCCAAATACATTAGAACTAAAGAACACTGGTGCCCAAATAGAAAATGTTATGAGGGGAAGAGGATCTGGCAGGTGATCCAGGCTCAACACTATGGCCTAGAGAGTTTGAAAGGAGGGCTGGTTCTGGCAGAACAAATCCAAGCCCTTTCTAATTCAGCCAATTCTGACACACAAAACTACACTTGGAGAACAATGGCTAAAGTATGTAAATATAAATTCAAGAGCCCTCTTATCCAAGAGGATGGACTCATATCTCCCACTCTTGAAGAAATCATGTTGTCTGCAACAGCATAACTGGTCAACATAGCAGCAGATACCAGGATAAAGCTCACATTCAATTGTGACTGACTAGTATTTAACAGGATCCCTGGTGGCACGGTGGTTCAGCACTTGGCTGCTAACCGAAATGTCAGTGATTTGAACCCACCAGCCGCTCCATAGGAGGAAGATGTGGCAGTCTGCTTCCATAAAAATTACAGCTTTGGAAACTCTATGTGGCAGTTCCAATCTGTTCTATAGGGTCTCTATGAGTCAGAATCAACTAAACTGCAATGGGTTTGGTTTTTTGGTTTTAATATTCAACAGGTAGTCCCTAGATGGTGCAAATGGTTAATGAGCTTGGCTGCTCATCAAAAGGTATTGGCCATTTTGAATCTGACAATCATATGGTCTACTATTCTGGGAATGACAAAATGAAGAGGAATGGTGTTGTATTCATCATCAAAAAGAACATTTCAGGATCTATCTATCAGTGATAGGATAATATCCATACGCCTGAAGGAAGACCATTAATAAAACTATTATTCAAATTTACTCACCAACCAGTAAGTTCAAAGATGAAGAATTGAAGAGTTTTATCAACTTCTGCAGTCTGAAATTGATCAGAGGGTCAGAGAAAAAGAGGAAGACCTCAACGAGATGGATTGACACAGTGCCTACAACAATGGGCTCAAGCATAACAACAATTGTAAGGATGGCACAGGACAGGACAGAGTTTTGTTCTCTTGTACCTAGGGTCTGTATGAGTTGACTTGATGGCACCTAACAATAGTAAAAGCCTAGACTGCCTTAAAGAGACTGTTGGTAGAATTATGGATGTCAAAGGCAACTTTAGTGAGGGCTCAAAAGGAAGTAAGGAGAGCTATAGAGAAAGTCTCTGTCATCTTAGAGAATACACATGGTGCCAGCAACAAAACGTTGCTTGAAATGTGAATGTTAAATGTGTTTCTAGTAAGGCTTTAAAAGAAAATGATGAACATATTAATGGACAATGGAGGAAGGGTGACGCTTTTTATGCAGTGGCAAAGAACTTTTCCAAATTATGTTCAAATGTTTGGTGGAAGGTAGAACTTGTAAGTGATGGACTTGGATATCTGGCTGAGGAGATTTCTAAGCAACATCTTGAGGGGATTGCATAGTTTCTCTTCGGAGCTTATAGTAAAATTCAAGAAGAAAAAGATGGACTTAAAAATGAACTGTGCAAAATGAAAACAGAATCTAAGATACAGAAAATTCTATTGTACAAACTAAGAACACATGTCCTAAAATTTTCACCAACGACATGGCTACACAATCTTTTGTTAAAGAGATTAAGCCTGTGACTGATGGAGCTAATCAACTACCACAGCAGAAATCCCATCAGCTTAGACTGAAGGGGACAGAGAAAGAATGAACAGAAAGAACACTGTCTGCCTCTTGGAATTCTACAGGCAGGAAACAAGTTAAAGGAGCTACATCCGTTGTCTTCCAAGAAAAGACAAAGGACCATCCCTAGAGCAGCTTGGAGATCAGCAGAACTGTTGGAAGGAGCAAGGGAAGCAGGGTTCCAAAGAGTGGGGCCACAATCTGCTGGATCTCAAATGATGGGGCCACAGCCTCCTAGATTTCAAAAAGTTGGATCTTCACCAACTCAGTTGTGGAGTATGGGGCTGCCATTAAGGTGTGCTGGAGGATGGAGCTGCCACCCAAAGCTGAGGGGGCGGGGCTACCATGTCCAAGGGGCAGGAGAATTGTCTGCCATGGTCAAGGTGGTAGGGTCGCTACTCAGATGGGCTAGGAAAATGGGGCTGCCTAAAGCTGAGGAAACATAGTTGCCATCCCAGAGGGCCTGGAAGGGAGAGCTGAAGCCCAAGGCTGAGGCGTCTCCACTCAGAAACCAGAGGTTGTGGCCAACACCCAGAGTCTGGAGGGCAGGGCCATTGCCCAGAACATCCCAAAGAACAGAGGATTGTTTTCTAAGACTTGAGAGCTAATGTAAATTGTTCTTCTGGGTTTTGGACTTATTTGGTACCTGTTATTCCTTCTTGCCCTCTAACTTCTCCCATTTGCAATGGAAATGTCTATCTTGTGTCTGTTTCCCCATTATACTTTGGAAACAGGTAACTTGTAGTCTAGACCTCACAGGTTCACAGATGAAGAAGAATTTTGCCCCAGGATAGAATAAAGTCTCACCTTTATTTGAAATACCTGCTTCAGAGATGAGACTTTGGACCTGGAGTTGATTTAAGACTTTTGGGATGATGTGATGGAGTGAATGTGTTTTACATGTGGGAAGGACATGAATTTTGGGAGGCCAACAGGTGGAATGCTATGGATTGAATTGAATCTCCCCAAAATAAGTGTTGTAAGTCCTAGCCCCTATACCTGTGGTTCAGAAGCCCCGGTGGTGCAGTGGTTAAGAGCTCAGGCTGCTAACGAAAAGGATTTGACACTAGCTACTTCTTGGAAACCCTATAGGGCAGTTCTACTCTGTCCTATAGGGTGGCTATGAGTCGGAATCAACTTGACAGCAATGGGTTTGGGTTTTTTGGTTTTATACCTATGGTTATAATCCCATTTGGGAATGGGTCGTGTTTGTTATGTTAATGAGACAGGATTAGTGTAGGGTGTATCTTGAGTCAATTGATTTTGAACTATGAGAGTTTAAACAAGCAAGCAAGAGAAGCAGAGATGGAGAAAGATAGAGGCCAAGACACCCAGAGATCTCCAAGGAACCAGGAAGCAGAGAAACAAAGACCTTCCTCCAGAGCCAACAAAGAGAGAAACACTTCCCCTCCACCCAGTGCTCTGAATTCAGACTTCTAGCCCCCTAAACTATGAGAAAACAAATTCCTGCCTGTTAAAGCCATCCACTTGTGGTATTTCTGTTACAGCAACACTAGCTAACTAAGACAATCAAGTATTGGTTGATTGTTAGATAAGAAAATCTTTCAAAAGATTGATACATTGAGAGGAAAAAAGGAGAAAAATAGAAAATAGTTATAAAGGTGGTTACCTACTTGAATAACAATTTGTTTGTTGTGCTCTTTTAATACTCAACTCAATCCAATAACTTATTTCTGAACATCCCAGCCTAGTATATCGTGATTGCTAAGATGTAAATATGTACATCTAATCAAATAGGGGTTTAGTTTCTATAGATTAGAGCTTGGCAAACTACGGCCCATGGACCAAACCCAAACTGCCACTTGTTACGTAAAGTTTTATTGGAATACAGCCACACCCGTTCCTTATGCACCGTTTACGGTTGCTTTCACACTACAGTGGTAGAGTTGAGTAGTTGTTATAGAGACCTTATGGCCCAGGCCATAAAGCCAAACATTGATTATCTGGCCTCTTGCGGAAAACGCTTTTGCTGATCAAAAGTTGATATAGATCCTCATTTCCCTGTAAATCCTAAATCTTGTTAAATGCCAACTTTGACCATACACCCCCTAACCAAAATGAATTTATTATTCTTTTAATAGTTTCCTTAACAATCTTCTTCAAAAGGACCACTCATTCCACTGGTAAATAAAATATTACAACATGTCTATCCCTGTCCTAATACACTCATGCCCAAGCCAATGAATCCTGACGGTAAGTATATACCACTTTTTCTGGATGGCATAGGAGCCATCTCCTAAATATATTCAAAACTCCTATTTTGTCCTCCTACTTCTCATAGAATTTGACCCAAGCCAAGAAGAACTAACTATGCATCTGGAGAAAAATAGGCCTTTCCATGAAGACTTCACAAGATCATTTGGTACCACTTGGGGCAATTAAGGCATCAAATCTTATAATGGTACCAATAAGAACAGCTGTCACTAAATGACTATTTGCTATATGCCCACCATTGTGTAATTTTCCCTTTCTTTGCTTCGTATGATTTTGTCCTCTTAACCACTCTATATGAGGCCCATCTTACTGGTTCTCTTTAACCAATGTGAAAACTCTAACCAATGAGAAAACTTAGGCTTTTAAAATTTTCCCAGAAGTCATACAGTTAGTAAAAGGATTGGGATTTGAAGCTAAGCAGATTGATTCCAAAGTCTGTGCTCTTCACTGTTCTTGTTTAGTCCTCCTACTCTACTACATGAAGATGTAGTAATTTACTTGAACTACCTCTTAATTTTTTTCCAGGAAATCTTTCAATATGCCTCAGATGTTGAGCCAATAGTTTTCCATCTTTCCTCGACACAATCCTGATGAAGTGTATCTCTCTACTGCATAGAATTCAGGAGCAAATGAGCTCTTCTTCGAGACACACGGAATCACCTCCTCTCATACCCAGACCCCACAAAAGGCCTGAGAGCTGAAATCTAGGCTTCAAACTAAACCTGTTAGGATCTGGCAGCCCTAAATTGACATCAGCATTAATGGGTTTCATGTGCTTTACTTGAGCTCACCCCAAACTTCCCAGATCCGACCTTATCCCAGGAGATGATTCCCTATGGAATGGCCTTTTCTGTCTGGCTATTTCTCCCACTAGGAACACCAAAGCACAAATTATCTTCCTTTGCTTTGGTGCACTGCTGAAGTCACTAGGGCTTTTAAAAAAACTTCATGCCTGTCCACCTGTTGGATCTGTATCTTATGCTTTGGGAGATCTACATATCCTAAGTAACTGAACGATCTCCGCTTCCCATGTTGCAGCACCCTTGGGTAATGCTCAATATGAATTCTATGGATAACATCATGCTTTCTCAAAGCCACAATATCAGCCTGTTTATTATGGACATGTAACTAAGTAATGTCTGACTTTCTCTGCCAGAATCCACCCACAACTGTGGAGAAAACTGTACAGTATCGTCAGATCACCTTTCAACCAAATGGTAATGACACCATATTATATCTGAATGAAATCCTCAATTAATTTTCCAGTTTTATAAAGTATGTTTCTTTCCTAATATAAAGTTATGGCAGATAGTTCAATTTTCACAGACCAATGGGAAAATAAAAATAATAATTAGACTGTGGAACACCACCCAACAGGTTATTCTTGCTTCCATCAATGCCTCCACGGATTCTGCTATAATGTATTGTTACGTCTATCGTAATCCCTACACCCAAAGTGTAACTTTCCCAATAATTTTACTGATTCTACCTGTGATGGTTAAGATTGTGTATCAACTTGGCTGGGCCATGATTCTCCGTGTTTTAATGTAATCACTCCCATGATTGAATATACTGTGAGTAGCCAATCAGATGAAAGGGAGTCTCCTTGAGGGTGTGGCCTGCATCTGTATATAAGCAGACATTCTGGCTTTTTGCTCTTGCTGGATCGTGCGGCTGCTTCCTGTCATCTCACCTCCCGTTCTTGGTACTTGAGCTGTCAGCTTATCTGCTGAACCCGGGATTCGTTGATCTGCACAGCCTGTGAGTGGGAGCCCTGCTCTCTGACCTTCCGATCTTGGGCTTGCCAGCTTCTGCAGCTGTGTGACTTGGGAGAGGCCTCTACCCTGATCCACAGACTTGGGAAGTTCTAACCTCTACAATCATGTGAGCTGTTTCCTTGATATAATCTCTCTCTATATATATATTTATACACTTTACTGGTTTTGCTTCTCTAGAGAACCCAGCCTAAGACACTACGCCTGGAACTCTACACTCAGACAATAGTTGTACATTGCACCCAAGGCTTCCGTAGCAAGTTACCATTAACAAACTGCCTGCCTTACTCTGTTAACCTGAGTTTCCATCTGGCTGACTCGTGAGCTACCACGTGAAGACCCATGCTATGTGAATTACTATAGTAGTTATAATCGTCTCAATATTTCACCATCAAATGTAGGTTATCTGGTTGGTCTGGAAATACAATGAACAACCCAAGAAAGTGTTAGTAAACAACTACTATTAGCATAATTGATCAAAGTCATAATACTGTCAACAAATCCTACCATAAGAATAAAACTACTGAGACAAGGAAGTGACAATTATAGAAATTCAAATTTAATTTTTTGTTGTTGTTATTAGGTGCCGTCAGGTCATTTCAACTCATAGAGACCCTATGAACAAAGGAACATAACACTGCCCAGTCCTGTGCCATCCTCACAATCGTTGCTAGGTTTGAGGACATTGTGCAGCCACTGTTTCAATCCATCTCATTGAGGGTCTTCATCTTTTATGCAGACCTTCTATGTTACAAAGCATGATGTCCTTCTCCAAGGAATGGTCCCTCCTGATAACACGTCCAAAGTACCTGAGACAAAGTCTCGCCATACTCCCTTCTAAGGAGCGTTTTGGCTGTCCTTCGAAGAGAGATTTGTTCATTCTTCTGGCAGTCCAAGGTACATTCAATATTCTTCACCAACACCATAATTCAGAGGCATCAATTCTTCTTTGGTCTTTCTTATTCATCGTCCAGCTTTCACATGCATACAAGGCGATTGAAAATAACATGGCTTGGGTCAGGCACACCTTAGTCCTCAGGATGACATCTTTGCTTTCTAACATTTCAAAGAGGTCTTTTGTAGCAGATTTGCCCAATGCAATAAGTTGTCATTTGATTTCTTGACTGCTGCTTCCATTGGCATTCATCGTGGATCCAAGTAAAATGAAATCCTTGACAACTTCAATTTTTTCTCCATTCATCATATTACTTATTGCCACAGATATGAGGACTTTTGTTTTCTGTGTATTGAGGTGTAATCCATACTGAAGGCTGTGATCTTTGATCAACATCAGTAAGTGCTTCAAGTCCTCTTCACTTTCAGCAAGCAAGGTTGTGTCATTTGAATGTTGTAGATTGTTAATGAGTCTTCCACCCATTCTGACACCATGTTCTTCTTCATAAAATCCAGTTTCTCAGATTATTTACTCAGCATACAGATTGAAGGAGTATGGTGAAACGATACAACCCTGACGCACACATTTCCTGATTTTAAACCACACAATACGCCCTTGTTCTGTTCAAACGACTGCCTCTTGATCTAGATACAGTTTCTGCATAAAGCACAACCAAGTGTTCTGGAATTCCTATTCTTTGCAATGTTACTCATAATTCGTTATGATCTATGCAGTCTAATGTTTGCTTAGTCAATAAAACACAGATAAAAACATCTTTCTGGTATTCTCTGCTTTTGTCCAGGATCCATCTGATATCAGCAATGATATCCCTCATTTTACGTCCTTTTCTGAATCTGGCTTGAATTTCTGGCAGTTCCCTGTCGATGTACTTCTGCAACCACTTTTGAATTATGTTCATCAAAATTTTATTTGTGTGTGATATTAATGATATTGTTTGATAATTTCTGCATTCTTGTGGGTTACCTTTCTTTGGAATGGGCACAAATATGGATCTCTTCAGTCAGTTGGCCAGGTAGCCTGTCTTCCAAATTTCTTGGAATAGATGGATGAGCATATCCAGTGTTGCATTTGTCTGTTGAAACATCTCTGTTGGTATTCTGTCAGTTACTGGAGCCTTGTTTTTCTCCAATGCCTTCGGTACAGCTTGGACTTCTTCTTTCAGTCCCATCAGTTCTTGATCATATGCTACCTCCTGAAATAGTTGAACGTCGACTAATTCTTTTTGGTACAGTGACTCTGTATTCCTTCCATCTTCTTTTGATGTTTTCTTCATTGTTCAGTATTTTGTCCATAGAATCCTTCATTATTGCAACGCGAGGCTTGAATTTTTTCATCAGTTCTTTCAGCTTGAGGAATACTGAGAGCGTTCTTCCTTTTTGGTTTTCTGACTCCAAGGCCTTCCACATTTCATTATAATATTTTACTTTGTCTTCTAGAACGAACTTTTGAAATCTTCTGTTCAGCTGTTTTACCTTATCGTTTCTTCCACTCACTTTAGCTACTCTACATTCAAGAGCATGTTTCAGAGTCTCTTCTGACATCAATTTTGGTCTTTTCTTTCTTTCCTGTCATTTTAATGACCTTTTGCTTTCTTCATGTATGATGTCTTTGATGTCATCCCACAACTCTTCTGGTCTTTGATCATTAGTGTTCACTGTGTCAAATATATTCTTGAGATGGTCTCTGTAAAAATGGTGTGGGGGCAGTGTCTGACCTCGTCTAACTTCATAAGGGAGAAGGAGAATCAAGATCAACAACCCAAGGCTGATTCCTGTGAGACGGAGATCAGACACACCTCCTCTCTCTGCCATCTATACCACTTCTGGCACCAACTGTCCTTCCCACGATGCTCTCTACGTCTCTGCTGCGTTTGATAATTCATTGCAATGGCCACACAGAACTCACAATTATGGGGTTTATTAGGAAAGGAAGAGGTTACAATTCAGGTTCAGAAATTCCCAGGATACAGTTCTTCCATCAGGACAGCCTCTTCCCAGCCATGCTTCCAGGCATGCCTCTCTGGCTTTCAGCCTCTGCCCTGTTAGGACAAGTGTCACAAAACTCTTTTAGTTCTGCCAATAAGTGCCTAGAGGCACTCTACTCCACCAGCAAGGCTCCTGCCCAAAGGCACTCAGTTTTCTTGCTCCATGGGCCAGGAAGCTCACCACGCCATCTCCTGCTGTCCTATCTCTGCCACTGCTTCTCGAGCTCTCTCTCTCACTCTCTCTGTGTCTCCTGGTTCCAGGAGCTTCTCAGCACAGGGATCCCACGTCCAAAGGATGCGCTCTCCACTCCTGACTGTTCTTCCTCGGTAGTGGTGGGATCCTTTCTCTGCTCTGGAATTGGCTCAATCCCCTTGGTGGGCCACAATTACCCTATTTGCACAGTCCTACCCAATCACTTGGGTGGGAGTTACATGACCATGGTGAGAAAGGCCACACAAGAGCGATTCGTTGCACAGCAGTCTCTGAATTCAGGAGGGATGCACTCAAGGTGGGCAGTGGTTAAGCATTCAGCTGCTAACCAAAAATGTCAGCAGATGGAATCCACTAGCTGTTCCTTGGAAACTCTGTGGAACAGATCCACTCTGTCTTGTAGGGTCACAATGAGTTAGAATTGACTTGATGGCAATGGGTTTGGGGTTTTTTTTTTTTTTTTTTTTTTTGATACTCAAGGTCATATTTTGGCTCTCGTGGACTTGTTTCAATTTTCTCAGCTCCTACTTGAGAAAATTGCTTCATATTGCTTACACGTGAGCAATTGATGGTCTATTCCGCAGTCAGGCCCTGGCCTTGTTCTGACTGATAATATTGAGCTTCTCCATTGTTTCTTTCCACAGATGTAGTCTATTTGATTCCTGTATATTCCATCTGGTGAGGTCCATGTGTATAGTCACCATTTATGTTGTTGAAGAAAGGTATTTGCACTGAATAAGTCATTGGTCTTGCAAAATTCTATCATGCAGTCTCCAGCATCATTTCTATCACCAAGGCCATGTTTTCCAACTACAGATCTCTCTTCTTTGTCTCCAACTTTCACATTCCAATCACCAATAATAATCAGTGCATCTCGATTGCATGTTTAATCAATTTCAGACTGCAGAAGTTGGTAAAAATCTTCCATTTCTTCATCTTTTGGCATTAGTTGTTGGTGCATAAATTTGAATAATAGTCGTATTAACTGGTCTTCCTTGTAGGTGTATAGATATTATCCTATCACTGACAGCATTGTACTTCGGGATAGATTCTGAACTGTTCTTTTTGACAATGAATGTGACACCATTCCTCTTCAATTTGTCATTCCCAGCATAGTAGACCATATGATTGTCTGATTCAAAATGGTCAATACCAGTCCATTTCAGCTCTCTAATGCCTAGGATATTGATCTTTATGCATTCTATTTCATTTTTGATGACTTCAAATTTTCCTAGATTCATACTTTATACATTCCATGTTCTGATTATTAATGGATGTTTGCATCTGTTTCTTCACATTTTGAGTCATGCCACATCAGCAAATGAAGGTCCCAAAAGCTTTATTCCACCTACGTCATTAAGGTCAACTCTACTTTGAAGAGGTAGTTCTTCCCAAGTCCTATTTTGAGTGCCTTCCAACCTGAGGGGCTCATCTTCTAGGACTGTTTCAGACAATATTCTATTGTGATCCATAATGCCTTCATTAGCTAATTTTTGAATGTAGATTGCCAAGCCTTTCTTTCTAGTCTGTCTCAGGCTGGACACTTCATTGAAACCTACTGACCATTGTTGACCCTGCTGGTATTTGAAAATCTGGTGGAATAGCTTCCAGCATCATACAAACATGTAAGGCACCATAGTATGACAAACTGACAGATGGGTGGTAGTTTCTAACAATTAGGGTTATTTAAAAATATAATCTGCTGTCCCATGAGATAGGGCTTCACTGTTACTAAAAATAAGTAAAGATTTGCTGTCATAAAGCATGTTCCTGCCTTAAGTGTGCAGGGCTGACCCTCTGGAGCTGGAGCCAGAGAAGCTGTCAAGTCCTAAGGTTATCAGGATCTACCACTGAGGCTGTCCATGGAAGCAAGTTTTTAAGAAAGAGTCCTAAATATAAACCAGAGAACTCAAATGCTTGCCAGGCAATCAGAGCCAAGCTGGAGAAGGAAGAGAAGAAAAATCATAAGCTGGGAGAAAAATCTAAGAACTGAAGCTCAGAGAAAGAGTTGGACCAAGGTCCCTACACTTGAAACAAGGCAGGAACAAACAGAATCCCAGGAGATCAAAGTGACAAGAGGAAGATTAAGTAGACAGAAATGCAGGGGGTTGTGAATGAAGAATAGGCTCAGTCAAGAATAAGATATTAGAGGAACTGGCATTTAAGCAGCTGTGGCCCTTTACATACGATTTGGTATATCCCTGTGTGGTAGACAATAGATAGTACAAGTGCCCAGAAACCTCAGGGACCCACCAAATGCAGAAAGAAATAAAACTGAAGTACAGAATTGTGGCGAAGAAATAAATTATTTTTATGTTAATAAGGTAGAATTTGAGGGCTGAAATGATTCCTGCTCCACCTCTGTCTAAAACAGTATAAAAAGCAATGAGCCCATGGTTCTGTTTCTCTGACCTGACAGAATCCTCACACTGTATATAGGCTACTGAGACCGCTGAACTTCTGGGGCATAGTCTTGAAAAAAAGAAAGGAAGGGGATGCTAGAGAGCATGTCAACTTGTAGTATCAGAGATCTTTGGTCTTGTGGGAACTCTTCCCATTACTTACTAGCTAAGTAAAAGTTGTCTCAGCCAAGACCAGGTTGTGATTCTCACCAAAACTTGTTCTATGCCTGACCTAGTTCTCCTTACCAGATAGAAAAACTTTCCAGCTCTAAGATTCTAATTATATTTTAAATAATTCACTATGTTCTAAGTGGCAGATAAAGAGAGCAAAACTTGGTGCCTACCCTCAAGTAGTCGTGTTCTAGGTACAGAACCACCCCATCTCTTGTTCATCATTGGAACCTGGATTGTAGTATAGGACTTTAAACCCTGTTTTGGGCTTGGTAAATATCTGTCCTCCCTGGGTATGGAATTCTAATCAGCTGTTTGTGCCCATTTTATATCCCAGGAGAGGCTTAGGGATATAAATGTATAACAGAGCACAACATTCAGGGAACAAAGGCAGATTGAGTCCTGGGAAGAAATTTAGTGGGATTTCAGGGCAAGGGAAAGGACAAAGAGGAGTCAAGAATCATAAATCAAGAGTAAATTGATTGAAGAGGACCCAAGATGGTGTCTTAATCAGATGCACCATACTGTCCCTCCAGAGCAAAGACCTGAGAGACCAAGTGAAACAAATGCAGATAATAATCCTGGAATCCTAAATTGAATCAAACACTGACTAGAAAAAAAAAAATTGAACGAACACAGTGAAAGAGTAGTGATACAGAGCAGAGGGGCTCTGCCAGCCATCTTTGCTCAACGTGGCCATCTTGAGACAAGCCAGTAGTAACCCCGGGTGAGGAGCACAGGAAGGCAACTTCACAGCACTCCCTATAACAGGCAGAGAAATTGTATAGACACACCCGGAAGGAAACAAGGTGAGTGGATCATAATTTGGATCTACAGAAGGAAGATACATAAGAGAGCAAGAACTCCAGGAATCCTGACATCCACAAAGCAGGGAGGAAGCCAGGATCCAGAGCCAGATATACTCATGAGCAGCAGTTCCTGACCTTTGGGATGGGGGCACACATAAGGCAGTAGATCTGTGGTGAATGGGCGGGAGGTCCCCCACCCGACCAGACTCTGGGTGCCACCCTCCTTTCACTTGGTCAACAGCAGGACCCAACTACTGGCTGCAGTGAATGGGAAGTGCTCAGACACCCACATCTGCTAGCCAAAGGGGCACACTCCCCCTCCCTGGACCCTCCTGATTGGAAGTGGCAGAGTGTCCCATACCCTGGCCACCTCACTTGACTGGAGACCACAATATGAGCCCACTCACTCCACCCAACTGACTCTGCCACCCCCCTGCCCACCCAATAAGTAGCAGCAAGCTTACTCCCAAGCACTCACCCACCCATCACTCACAGCCCCCTGACCTGGCAAGCGATGATGACCACATGCATACTTGCCCACCACTCACAACCCTCCCGAATCTGGCAAGCGGCAGCAACTGTGCCCATACCCGTCTGCCACCCATGCCCAACCTGGCAAGCAGTAGCTACCGCACATCCATGTACATGTCCTCCCATAATCCACACCCTCACCTACACAGCAAGTGGCGGCAACCGTGCGACCATGTATGCACCCACCCACCACTCACATCCTGCAGACCCAACAAGTGGCTGCGAATGCTTGTCCGCAAGCTCGCTCGCCCACCAACCCCCCCACATACAATGTCAGCAACCATGCCCCCCACTTGCCCACCACACCCACCACACCTGCTGCCCCACCCAATTTGTGAGCACCACTGCCCATTCCTGTGCCACTGGATCTATGACAGATGAGGGCCAACACCCACCTGGCCCACCCTCAGCCACCCCCCCATGACCAGTGAAGGGAGACCCATGCTCATACTTCCAGCCACTGCCCCACCAATCCAGAGACAGGTGGTGAGAGTTCCAGTGCTGCCAGACTAACTATCAGATTAATGTTCCTGCCCCATCCACCCAAATACATCAAAACAAAATAAAACAAATAATTAGGATGAACCAAACATACACTCAATAAATAAATATAATAACACCTTAATGCCACAGAGACAACAGACAATATCAAGCCACATAAAGAAGCAGGATAAGATGGCTCAAGAAAGTGACCAAAATAAAGGGCCAGAAAACCTGCCTGAGGAAGAAATCGTAATGGAACTACCTGATAAGGAATTCAAAAGATTTATCTATAGGATCCTCAAAGACATCAAGAAAAATACAGACAAAACCAAAGAAAACACAGACAAAAGTCTAGAAGAATTCAGGAAAATAAAATGACAAAGTAAATAGACAATTAGAAACCATACAAAAACAGCAAGCAAAAATCTAGATGATTAACAACAAAATTTAAGAAATAGGTAACCTGATGGAAGGACATAGGAGTAGAATTGAATCAATGGAAGACAGAATCAGGGAAATAAAGGACAAATCCCTTGATACTAATTTGTTCGAGGAACAAGCAGAAAAAGAATGAAGAAAAATGAAGAAAGCCTAAAAGTTATGTGGGACACTATCAAGAGAAATAATTTACACATGATAGGAATTCCAGAACAGGAGGAGACCAAAAAAAAAAAAAAAAACAGAGAAAATCTTCGAAGATTGCTGGCAGAAAGCTTCCATAATATCATGCAAGACAAGAAGATATCCATCCAGGAAGCTCAACGACCCCCATACAGTATAGACCCCAAAAGAAAGTCACCAAGACATATCATAATCAAATTTTCTGAAACCAAAGGCAAAGAATCCTAAGAGCAGCTCAGGAAAAATGAACAGTCACCTGCAAAGAAGAAGCAATCAGACTAATCTCTGGTTTCTCAGCTGAAACCATGCTGGCAATAAGGCAATGGAATGACATGTATGAAACACTGAAAGAAAAAAATTGCCAACCAAGAATTATATATCCAGCAAAACTGTCTCTCAAACATGATTGTGAAATTCGGACATTTCCAGATAAACAAAAATTAAGGGAATTTGTAAAAACCAGACCAACCTTACAAGAATTATTAAAGGGAGTCCTTTGGACAGAGAACCAACATCAGACAACAATCTGAGATTAAGACTTATGACAGCATCACCCAGATATCAAACCAGAGAAAGATTCAGAAAAACAAAATAAAGCTATAAGACTAAAAACAGGGAACCAGAAAACTCAGTCTGTAAATAACAACAGCTTCAAAATAAAAAAGGGGGAATACATAATGTAGTTACAGAACTTCCATATGGAGAGGAAGTCAAGGCGACATCAAGATGTAACAGATTGTTTTAAACTTAGGAAGAAAAGGTAAATTGCAGAGTAACCACAAAGAAAATTAATAAACCTACACACCATGATCAAAAAAAATAAAACCATAAAGACCCAGTAAACAGAAAACCAACAACAATGAAGGAAAGGGAAAGAAAATCCATAAGCAAAAAGAAGTCAGCACAGAAAAGTAGGTGGAACAAAGAGACTGTCAACACCACAAAAAAAGCACAACGAAATGACAGCAGTAAACTCATACCTATTGATAATCATGCTGAATGTAAATGGGTTAAATGCACTAATCAAGAGACAGAGAGTAACGAAATAGATTTTAAAAAAAAAAGTCGCATCAACATGTTGCCTACAAGAGACACACCTTAGACATAAAAATAAGCCAAAAATTAAAGGATGGAAAAAATATATTTCAAGCAAACGGTAAACAAAAAAGAGCACAAGTGGCAATATTGATCTCTGATAAAATAGACTTTAAGGCAAAAATCAGTAGAAGAGACAAGGAAGGGCACTATATAATAATTAAAGGGCCAGTCCACCAAGAGGACATAGCTATACTAAATATTTATGCACCTAACAACAGAGCTCCAAAATACTTAAAACCGATTCTAACAGTACTGAAAAGAGAAATAGACAATTCCACAATAATAGCAGGAGACTGTAACAAACCACTTTTGACAAAGGACAGAACAACTAGAAAGAAACTCAACAAAGATACAGAAGATCAAACATCATAATCAACCAACTTGACCTCATAGACATATGCAGAACACTCCACCTAACAACAGCATAGTACACATTCTTCTCCAATGCACATGAATCAGAACAGACCATATTTTAGGCCACAAAGCAAGCCTCAATAAATTTAAAAATATCAAAATAATACAAAGCATCTTCTTTGATCACAGTGCTGTAAGATTAGAAATCAATAACGGGAAGAATAAGAAAAAAATAAAATATATGGAAACTGAATAACACCTTGCTTAAAAACCACTGGGTAATAGAAGAAATTAAACACAGAATAAAAAATTTCTCACATCAAATGAGAATGAAAATACATGCCAAAATCTGTGGGACACAGCAAAAGCAGTGCTCAAAGGTCAGTTTATAGCAGTAAATGCACACATCAATAAAGAAGAAAGGCCAAAATCAATACCTTAATCCTACAACTCGAACAAATAGACAAATAGCAGAAAAAAGAAGCCCACAACAGCCAGAAGAAAGGAAATAATAAAGATTAGAGTGGAAATAAATGAAACAGAAAAAAAAATGAAAGAATCAATAAGACTAGAAGCTGGTTCTTTGAAAAGATCAATAAAATCGACAAACCACTGGCTAAATTGACAAAAGAAAAGAAGATGCAAATAACGCAAATAAATGAGATGGGTGACATTACACCAAAACCAACTGAAATAAAAAGGATCATAACAGAATATTACAAAAAATTACATTCCTACAAATTTGAATAGAACTGGACAAATTTCTAGAAACACACTACCTACCCAAATTAACACAAACTGAGGTAGAAAATCTGAACAGCTCCATAACAGAAGAAGAAACTGAAGAGTTTACAAAAAAAACTCCCCCAAAAAAAGCCCTGGCCTAGACAACTTTACTGAAGGATTCTACCAAACTTTCAGAGAAGAGTTGATACCAATACTACTCAAAATATTTCAGAACATAAAAAAAGAAGGAATACTCCTGAATTCATTCTATGAAACCAGCATAACCCTGATTAAAAAAGTCAGGCAAAGACACCACAAAAAAAAGAAAATTATAGACAAATATCCCTCATGAATATAGGTGCAAAACTTCTCAACAAAATTCTCGCCAATAAAATTATAAAAAAAAAAAAAATCATGACCAAGTGGGATTCATACAAGGTATAAAAGGATGATACAACATTAGAAAATCAATCAGCATACTCTACCACAAAAATGAAACAAAAGACAAGAATCACATAATCATCTCAATAGATGCAATAGTTCCCAGAGATTGCACAAGAAAACTACTGAATTAAGGGAAGAATTCAGTAAAGTGGCAGAGTAGAAGATCAACATAGAAAAACCAGTTGGAAACCTCTACATTAACAAAGAGAACTCTGAAATCAGGAAAACAATACCATTTACAATAGCCACCAAAAAGATAAAACACTTAGAAATAAACCTAGGGATGAAAGATGTGGTGTGAAATTGTGCACTGCAGATCAGTAAGTAAGCACAAATAAGCCTGTACATACTTTGCTTAATATAAGCCTATGCGTATCTTGCTTACTGGTTAATCTGCCCCATATGTATATTCATACACATAATAGAGCATACAAAGGGCACATGGAAACTTCCTAAACATAACCAAACACCTTTTGGAACTAAGTTACTGGGGCTGAGGACCATAGTCTTGGGGGACTTGTAGGTCAGTTTGCATAACATAGTTCATGAAGACAATGTTCCACATCCTACTCTGGTTAGCAGCATCTGGGGTCATAAAAGATTGTGAGCAGCCATTTAAGATACAATTATTGGTATCTTTCCATCCAGAACAAGGGAGACTGAAGAAAACCAAAGACTCAAGGAAACAATTAGTCCAAAGGACAAACGGACCTCAGGAACCACAACCTCCGCTAGCCTGAGAACAGAAGAGCTAGATGGTGCCCAGCTACCACCACTGACTGCTCTGTCCAGGATCAAAATAGAACATCCAGGTTTGAGTGGGAAAAAAATGTAGAAAAAAAATCAAATTCATAAAAAAGACCAGACTTACTGGTCCTACAGAGACTAGAGGAACCCCTGAGACTATGGCACTAAGATATTCTTCTAACTAAGAACTGAAGCCACTCCCAGAGATCACCTTTCATCCAAATAATAGACCCCAACCAAACCAAACCCATTGCCATCGAGTCGATTCCGACTCATAGCAACCCTATAGGACAGAGTAGAACCTGCCCCCATAGAGTTTCCAAAGAGAGGTTTGTGGATTTGAAATGCCAACCTTTTGGTTAGCAGCCAAGCTCTTAACCAGTGCACCACTAGGGCTCCAAATAATAGACAGACTTATAAAATAAACAATAACACCTGTGAGAAAATTACTCCTAATTACTGCCTAAAAGCAAAAATGAGAAGGCAGGAAGGGCAAGAAAACTGGATGAATGGAAACCGGGAACTCAGGATGGTAAAGAGGAAAGTGCTGATACATTGCAGAGATTGCACCCAATGTCACAGAACGATTTGTGTATAAATTATTGAGTGGGAAACTAATTTGCTCTGTAAACCTTCACCTAAAGCACAATAAAATGTTCAAAAAAAAAAAAAGAGTAAATTGATTGAGATTGTGGCAACTCCAGTCTGGTTCCAAAACCAAAACTAAACCCATTATTGTCCAGTCAATTCCGACTCATAGTTCCAAAAAAGGCATTTATATTCAATTTATTAGTTTCCTAGGGCTGCTGCAACAAATTGCCACAATCTTGCTTCCTTAAGACAACTGAAATATATTCTGTCACAGTTATAGAGGCCAGAAGTCCAAAATCAAGGTGTTGGCAGGGCTGCACTCCCTCCAAAGGTTCTAGAGAGAATCCTTCCTCACTTCTTCCAGCTTTTTGTGGTTGCCGTTTCCTTGGTTTGTGGCTGCATCACTCCAGTCTCAGCCCCGATCTTTACATGGCCTTCTCCTCTTCTCCGTGTCTCTCCTCTGTGTGTCTCTAACAAGGACATATGTTATTGGATTTAAGACCTACCAGAATAATCCAGAATGATCTAATCTGGAGATCCTTAACTTAATTGCATCTACAAAGATTCTTTTTTCTAAATAAGGTCAAATTCACAGGTCCCAGGGAAGAGGGCGTATCTTTTTTGGGGTCATCATTCAACCTACTACATCTAGAGTGGCATCCCACTTGAGAGAATAGGAGTGTCTACTCATCTCTGTCCCTTTAAGCCGGTGACCTCCCACATACTACCCAAACTAACCAGTCAGGAAAGTAGAAGACCATCTCAGGGTAGTTCGCAACAATCACTCAGGCGCTCCTAATTCATATTCTGTATGCTCTTCCTCTAAACCTGAATCTGTCATATTGTGAGTTTCTGGCTCTGCATGTTAACCTAGACTCTGCCTTTGCCCCTTGACACCTGAAATCTGTATGCCATGTATTTGATTTCCACTTTCTTAAAGGTACTCTGCTTTGACTGGCCTAACAGCTCCCCTCCCTGCCCCACAGGCTGATTGTCCTGAACCATGCCTCTACAACTCCACTCACCCTATACCACCCAGCTATTGAGAAGAGAAGTAGGCAAGCCAGGGTGAAATCTCAAGATATTCGAGGAGAGGCAGAGAGCACAGGCATCCACAGAAAGCCATCTAATATGAGTTAAGGAGGAGCAGGGTCAGGCCCAGCCTGGGAAACAATGCTGGTAGTTCCTGGATGACCAGTCAGGGTACAGGGAAGACCTTCACTACCTGCACTGAGAGATATCAGGTAGAAAAACTTCAGTTATCCTGGCATCCTAGACCAGAAGAGAACAGATAGTCAGATGGGAGTCTTATAAAAGATGAAATCAAGTAGTTGGCCTTTAGCACTGCCACTGAAAAGCAATGGAGTAAGTTCATCATTCTCCAAAGACTTTGGCCCACAGATATAACACTGCAAAAGGTAATAATAATAAAAACCAAACCAAACCAGTTGCTGTGGAGCCGATTCTGTGTGTGTCTATCCTATGTGTGTCAGAGCAGAACTGTGCTCCATAGGATATTCAATGGCTGATTTTTTGGAAGTAGATCTTTAGGTCTTTCTTTCAAGGCACCCTTGGGTAAACTTGAACTGGCAACCTTATGGTTAGGAGACGAGTGTTAACCTGTTTGCAGCACCCTGATATTATACTCCTGATAATGATAATAGTTAATACTCATTGAACAGTTGTTATGTGACAAGAATTTTTCATAATTTTTCAGAAAGAAAGTAAGGATTAAAGAGGTTGTGATTTGCCTAGAGTGCCACATACTGCATTTCTACCAAATAATGTGTGCCTTCTATGTTTGTTTGCCAATCGTGCCCCCGCCATGAGGTAATTTCATAAGCACTCTATGCTAATTTTTTTTTAAGGCAACATGTAAAAAGCTGACACAGCGGCACCTTTGAAAATACTTCATGGGGGAGGGTGCAGCTGGCAAACAAACGTAGAAGGTGGGCGTTATTTGTGTAAAAATATGTTATATAGGGTGGCCAAGACGCTTTTGAAAGTGAAAGGTAGAGCTACTTAATAATCATGCTGCCACAACTGACAAAAGCTGGGACTGTCCTGGGCCAACAAAGACATATGGTCACCCTAAACATAAAATAAGTACTGGGGCTGGGATCCAAATCCAAGCAAACTCCCTCAACCTCTCTGCTTACTGAGGCAAGAGTGCTAATACCACACCCAGCTCTACCCACTGGTTCTGAGACAGCATACCTGGGAGCCCTACAGGAGACTGAAAGTCACTCTGTGATGAGACCTGAACCAGACAGAGACTGACAGGTTTGCAAATAGTGAATTTCAATAGAGTGATTTCTTTAAGTTGAAACATCCCAATAACAAATGCCAAGGTGCCTAGTAAGAGTATATTACTTACAATGGCAGGAGCTGAAACAAAAGCAGAGATTGCAAAGTATTAGACAAAATCAGGCAGTTCAGTGATTAGAGTGGTTCCATATACACTGTGAAGTTGAAGAATTGTCTTACCCCAACATCAGATTAGATTTCTACACAGCTGACATATTTTTACCTCAAAATAGATAATTACAATATACCTAGATAATGTATTTATTGTTATATTGTGCTACGACGCCATTAATCCAAGCAATAAAAATAAAGATAATGCCTTTGATTTATATGACATCTTTTTTTTTTTTTCTTAAGAGCTCAAATTGCTTACCGGGTAATTATTTCATATTTGTATGCAATCACGGAATCATCTGTAGAAGGAAAGTGTAGGAGATAATTCTCCCCAATTCCTCGCCTGCCTCTCCATTTTATAGTTGGGGGAACTTGATTATAGCAAGCATAAACAGCTTCACTGTGATTCAGGAGGGAAGAGAAAGAGAAATCTCATTATGTGAATCTGCTGATGATACCACCTCATGTCTTTAGTCAATAAGAGTAATTTAGTCTCACAAATTCAGTGGTAGCCAGGACAGGGGAGGCAGCATAGTTTACTGTGAAGACCCTAGACTGAGAAACAGGAAACTTTGGTCTCTAGCCCCATCTCCACCATTGTTCAAAAGCCCTCCAATATCTATTTCTGCTTCCGTAAAGTAGAGAAATTGTTATCTACCTTGTCTTCCAAAAGCATGGCATCTTTAAATGAAAAAATGGGAGAACGTACTTTGTAAAACCCTAAGTGCTGTAAAAATGTAACCAGACACAGTGAGGTACCTCTTCACACCCACTAAGATTGCTATTATCAGAAAAAAAATGGAAAATCACAAGCATTGGTGAGAATGTGGAGAAATCAGAACCTCTGTGCTTTGCTGGTGGGGATGTAAAACGCAGCTGCTGTAGAAAACTGTTGAGAAATTCCTCAAAAAATTAAATATAAGAATTCTCACAGGACCCAGCAATTTCACTGCTAAGTATATACCCAAAAGAATTGAGAGCAGAGACTCAAACAGAGACTTATACATCAATGTTCATTGCAGCTTTATCTACAATACCCAAAAGTTTGTAAACTCCCCATGTCTATCAGTAGATAAGCAAAATGTGCTATATACATGCAATGGAATATTATTCAGCCAAAAAGAGAAATAAAGTTCTGATACATTCCATGCCGTAGACGAACCTTAAAAATATTATGCTGCATGAAGTAAATCAGACACAAAAGCACAATTACTGTATGATCCCACTTATAGCAACTATCTAGAACAGGCAAATGCATACAAACAAAAATCATTTATTAGTAAATTACCAGGGGCTGGAGGGAGGCGAGAGTGAGGAGTTATTGTTTAAGGGGTTTCTATTTGGGGTGATGACAAAATTTTCTAAATAGTGATGCTTGTTGCACAATATGGTGAATGTAATTAATGTCACTTAAAAATGGCAAAAATGGCAAAGTTCTTATTATATATATTTTGCCACAATAAAAAATTTTTTAAACATGTAACCAGGCATCTTTAGAGGGTCAGTATCACAGATAAATAAACTAAGTCAATTCGGAACAATGCACCTGGACAAGGAGGTGAAGTGTCCTAGACAGAGGGAGGAGTAAAGTTTTTGAGAGTTTATTCCCCTTTCCCCCATCCCCGACCCCCCACTATTTCTGCAGCCCCTCAGAAAGACAGATTCCAAGCCAGATTTCAGACCTTTCTGCCCTCCTCTCCATTATTTGCATAACTGCTATTTGCATTTATCCTAATGCTGGTCCTGAAAGATTCTCAGCCTGATGCCTCATTTTTCTTCCCTTTCGAAATGAAGGACGTATTCTGCGTAACAAAGCCCTAGCGGCATAAAACAAGAATAAATGTGGAGGATCCCAGCACACTTCAAGGTCTTGAACCTAATGTCTTCAGATGCCTCCAGGATTTTTCTTTTTCTTCACAAAGTAATAGGAATTTTTAAGTGGTTTTAGAATTGCTGTGCAGAAAATGATGTGCTTCCTTCTATTCACACAAAGGGCCTGAGGTCTCTTCTAGGCAGCAGTGAGTGCAGTGAATAGATATTGTCTTTAAGATTTCATGAAGCTCCTGATGGCAGAAGTGTGGCTTCTTGTATTTCTGAGATCGTTGCTGTATGAAATTCAGCAGGGAGGGAGTTTTGTAGGTTTGTGCACAGAAATTGGGAATCTTATGCCAAGACTCCATGATGATGGGAATGGCTGGGACTCGTGCATGTTTTACCACCATATTATTTGTACACGTTCCAGATCTGTGCATATTTCTAGAGTAAGGAGCTACAGAAATTGTACTCACCATTGCGACACTCTCGTTAGCACTCTGCTGAATTTTCCATGCTCATTTCACTTTGTGCAGTGTCTCTTTGAAGCCAAAATTAGAAAGGGTTGTCTTCCTAGATGCACCCTGATAGAAAGAGAGAAGAAGGTGGAACAGAAACTCAAATTCCTAAAACAAAAAAAACAAAAAAAAAACAGATCTACTGGACTAGTTGAGACTGGAGGACTCCCCAAGACTATTGCCCTAAGATATTCTTCAAAACTTGAATGGAAACTAACCTAAGATCACCTTGTAGCTAAACAACAAATTGCCTCAAAAAAATAATGAATATCACTGTAAGTACTGTGCGCCTTTAAAAAATCACCTATATGAGACCAAACAGTCAACAACTACTTTAAAACAAAAATGAGAATGTAAGTTTCCAGGGAAACTAGATTAATGGAAACAAAACAACCAGAACAGAAATAATGAGAATGTGCATGCATTGTGAAGAATGTAACCAATGTCACCGAAGAACTTGTGTAGAAATTGTTGAATAGGGTCCTAAACTGCTGGGTAAACTTTCACTGAAAACATAATAAAATATTATTTCAAAAAAGGAGGGATTTTCTTCAGCTGTTAAAACCCAAGACCATAAGCACATGGCCAAGAGAGGTAGATTTTGCCAAAAACTGGGCAACAATTCTGAGAAGCTGAATTTACACATATGCATAAGTTATCTGCATATGCTAGACATTATCAAAATACCTATCTAATAGGGATTTTACCTAAGATATCAAAATATCTTAAATAAAGACATCCAAGATATCAAAATATCTAAGATAGTCTTGATTTCCATAAAAGTTTAATATTTTTATAATAAAGTTTGCCATTTTAGTTATTTAGGTGTAGAACTCAGTGACATTAATTACACTTACCTATTATGCAACAGTCTCCTCTATCTAATTCCAAAGGTTTTCCATCACACTAAACAGAAATTCAGCACCCCTAAAGCAGTAACTCCCCATTCCCCCTGCCTCCCAGCCCCTGGTAACCACTAATAAACTGTAACTCTATGCATTTGCCTAGTCTAGATATTTGATATAAGTGGAATCAAACAATATACGTCCTATTGTATCTTACTTATTTCAGGCTGTATAATGTTTTCAAGGTTCATCCATGTCATAGCATGTATCAGAACTTTAATTTTCTTTATGCTGAATAATATTCCAAAGTATATGTACCATATTTTGTTTGTCCATTCATCTGCTGATGGACACTTTGATTGTTTCCACCTTTTGACTATTGTGAATAATTTGCAATGACCATTGGTATACAAATATCTGTTTGAGTCTCTGCTTTCAATTATTGTACGTATACACCTAGGAGTGGAATTGCTGGCTCATATGGTAATTCTATGTTTAAATTGTTGAGGAACCACCAAACTATTTCCACAGTGGATGCACCATTTTATGTTTCCACCAACAATAAATGAATGTTCCAAGTTCTCCACATCTTTGCCAACACTTGTTATTTTCTGATTTTCTGATAATAGTCATCCTAGTGGGTGTGGTTTTGACTAACATTTTCCTAATGACTAATAAGAGCCCATGGGTGGAACAAATGGTTTACACTTGGGTAATAACTGAGAGATTGGTGGTTTGATTCCACCCGGCGGTGCCACATAAAAAAGGACTCATGATCTACTTCCAAAACATCACAGCCATTGAAAACCCTATGTAGCACAATTCTACTCTGATACACATGCGGTTACCATGAGTTGTAATTGATTCAATGACAAAAAGTTTTCGATTTTTTTTTTTTTTTTTTTAGTTTAATAACTATTAACCTTGATAGTAGTGCTAAGGGAGATATTACTCGGGTACCAGCCACTCAGGTCTGCTGCAAGTGTCCATCTGATATGGTCAGGTTCTCACTTGGCATTTCTCAAGCTGGAAGAATGGAAGAAAAAACTCAAGCCTAGAGTTGAAATATTGATGGATTCTATGGGCAAAATATCGAATGATGCAGGAAGCATCAAAAGAAGACGGAAGGAATACACAGAATCACTGCACCAAAAAGAATTGGTCAACATTCAAACATTTCAGAAGGTAGCATATGATCAAGAACCAATGGAAATGAAGGAAGTAGTCCAAGCTGCACTGAAGGCATTGGCGAAATACAAGGCTCCAGGAGTTGACAGAATACCAATTGAGACATTTCAATAAACGGATGCAGTGCTGGAAGTGCTGACTCGTCCATGTCAGGAAATGTGGAAGACAGCTTCCTGGCCAGCCAACTGGAAGAGATCTATATTTTTGCCTATTCCAAAAAAAGGTGAGCCAACAGAACATGGAAATTATCAAACAATATCATCAATATCACACACAAGTAAAAATGTTGCTGAAGATCATTCAAAAGCAGTTGCAGCAGTACATCCACAGGAAACTGCCAGAAGTTCAACCCGGATTCAGAACAGGACATGGAATGAGGGATATCAGTGCTGATGTCAGTTTGATCTTAGCTGAAAGAAGAGAATACCAGAAAGATGTTTACCTGTGTTTTATTGACTATGCAAAGGCATTTGACTGTGTAGATCATAAGAAACTATGGATATCATTGTGAAGAATGGGAATTCCAATACGCTTAATCGTGCTCATGAAGAACCTGTACATAAATCAAGAGGCAGTCATTAGAAGAGAACAAGGGATACCGCGTGGTTTAAAGTCAGGAAAAGTGTGTGCTAGGGTTGTATCCTTTCACCAAACTTATTCAGACTGTATGCTGAGCAAATAATCCAAGAAGCTGGACTATATGAAGAAGAATGCTTAATAACTCCAATCAACGAGTTATTATATTTATTTATTTTGTGTTTGCTTACTGTGTCCTACCTTCTTGTTTTGATATGCCCAAATAGGCTGCTCATATGAGCTAGGTTGATTATTGGCACCTTTGAAGCTCTACTGTCCTGTCACAAGGGGGTTAGCTCTGTTACTATGTATGTGAGCTCAGGAGTCTGCCCACTCCTCCTGTATGGATTCAGCTCAGGTGCCCAAGTAGTTAGCCACAAAGTGTGTGGTGTAGGCTCTCACTTACAGTCCTAGACAGGCATGGGTGATTGGTGTAGGTACAAGCATATAGCTGCAGCAGGGGGACACACTCTGAGCAAGGCAGGGGGCTGATGGCTGCCCCCGAGTGTCCAGGAGGAAGGTATGTCCCTGTTCCCTAGAGCTCATAGCTGCATGGGTTTTGCATCCAGACTATGAGCACCTAATGTTGGCTGTAAGGACTGGGGGGCCACCTCTTATTCATGGGCCCCTATCACAGGTGGCTAAGTGGCGTGGGTGGAGCCACCTGTCCTCAGGTCCCTCGTGTGGGTAGGTGAAGGCCCTGCTTAATGGGCAGAGCAGTGTCAAATGTCAACAACCTGCCACTTCACACTTAAAAGAGTTGAAGTTAAAGTTCTGGTATATACGCTCTTCTACTCTGGTAATGAGGGCCCACGCTGTTGAGATGGGACCACACAAGTCTATGCAGGGGGAAAGGCACTCAAAGTCCATGGATCCATTATGCCGTGCCTAGGCAAAGGAGCTGTGCCTACCCTGGTTTCCTGGCTTAGGGGAGTTAGTAGTTTATTTTATCCCCCTATTTGTTTATTTGTTCACTCTCCAAGGTAGGAAGAATGGCTCCTGGCGTGTGACCGATAGTACTTCCGGCCCAGGGGACTCGGCAATTGCTGAAGCCAGTTCGGGACCCAGTACAGAGCAAGGAGTGGGGAGGTAAATGGGAGAGAGGTTTTTCCCTAAGGGAGGTGTTTTTGATTGGCACGGTAGTGCATACACAAGTATTTATCTTTTGTCGAGGGCCGCTTCTCACCAGTTCTGGGCGGCCGTGTAGACTTTCTGGCTGTGGGTCTTTCCCGGTGTGGAAAACCTGCCTCCCAACCACGGCTGTTTGCCTGCCTCACTCCTCACCCACAAGCTGCTCAGGCCTGAAGTTCTCAGGCTTTCGCTGGGTCAGGTCTGGCAACTCCTCGCTACTTCTGAATGGCCTCTCCCTCTCCCTGACTCTCAGTCAGGTTCCTCAACTCTGCCTTTGATGTTCAGGGCTCCCAGATTGCCATATATAATCTAATCACCTGTTTTTTCAGATATTTGTTGTAAGAGGGTCCACCGGAAGCGTCTAACTACTCCTCCATCTTGGCCCCACCTCCTGTCTTTTGATTTCTTGATTGCTGCTTCCATGGGCAATGATTGTGGATCCAAGCAAAATGAAATCATTGACAGCTTCAATCTTTTCTCCATTTATCATGGATGTTGCTAATTGGTTCAGTTATGAGGATTTTTGTTTTCTTTAGGGTGAGGTCAAATCCATACAGAAGGCTGTAGTCTTTGATCTTCATCAGTAAGTGCTTCAAGTCCTCTTCACTTTCAGCAAGCAAAGTTGTGTTATCTGCATATCACAGGTGGTTAATGAGTTTTCCTCCAATCCTGATGCTTAATAACTCCACTGAAAATAGGGAAAACAGATGTCAATATGTAAAAGATGACAACATTAAAACAAAAAAGAGGGACTTAAAAACTGTAGACATGGATTTTTCAAATGGAGAGGAAGTCAAGGAGATATAAAGAAATAAAAGACTGGTATAAACTTAAAAATAGAGGTAATTATTAAGGTAACCACAAAGGAAACTAACAATCCTACAAGTCAAAATAGAAAACTAGAAAAATATAAAAACTCAGCAAACACAAAACCAACCACAATGAAAAAGATAAAAAGAAAATACATAAAGGCGACTCAGCACAAAAACTTAAGTGGAACAAAGAAACCGTGAACAACACAAAAAAAAAGACATCAAAATGACAGCAGTAAACTCATACCTATCAATAATTACACTGAATGTAAATGGACTAAATGCACCAGTAAAGAGACAGAGAGTGGCAGACTGGAAAAAAAACACGACCCATCTATATGCTGCCTACAAGAGACACACCTTAGACTTAAAGACACAAACAAACTAAAACTCAATGGATGGAAAAAAATATATCAAGCAAACAACACTCAAAAAAGAGAAGGAATGGCAATATTAATCTCTGACAAAACAGACTTTAAAGTAAAATCCACCACAAAGGATAAGGAAGGACACTATATAATGATTAAGAGGGCAATATACCAGGAGGACAGAAGTGTAATAAATATTTATGCACCCAATGACATGGCTCCAAAATACATAAAACAAACTCTAACAGCACTGAAAAGAGAGATAGACAGCGCCACAATAGTAGTAGGAGACTTCAACACACCACTCTCTGTAAAGGACAGAACATCCAGAAAGAAGCTCCACAAAGACACGGAAGAGCTAAATGCTACAATCAAACAACTTGATCTCGTAGACATATACCCAACACTCCACCCAACAGCAGCCAAGCATACTTTCTTTTCCAATGCACCATGGAACATTCTCCAGAATAGACTACATATTAGGCCATAAAGCAATCCTTAACAAAATCCAAAGCAACGAAGTATTACAAAGCATCTTTTCTGAACATAAAGCCATAAAATTAGAAATCAACAACAGAAGCAGCAAGGAAAAATCCAAACACATGGAAACTGAACAACACCTTGTTCAAAAACTACTGGGTTATAGAAGAAATTAAGGATGGAATAAAGAAATTCATAGACTCAAATGAGAATGAAAAGACATCCTACCAGAACGTTTGGGACACAGCAAAAGCAGTGCTCAGAGGTCAGTTTATAGCAATAAATGCACACATCCAAAAAGAAGAAAGGGCCA
>NW_004444081.1:3490104-3492948 GCF_000243295.1 Trichechus manatus latirostris
CATGCTTTCAGGGGACATCTAGGTCAATTGCATAACAAAGCTTATTAAGAAAATGTTCTGCATCCTACTTTGGTGAGTGGTGTCTGGGGTCTTAAAAGCTTGCAAGTGGCCATCTAAGATACATCAATTAGTCTCATCCACCTGGAGTAAAGGAGAATGAAGAACACCAAAGATACAAGGACAGTAGTAGTCCAAGAGACAGAAAGGACCACATAAACCACAGACTTCTTCAGCCTGAGACCAGAAGAACTAGATGGTGTCTGGGCACTACCAATGACTGCCCTGACAGGGAACACAACAGACAGTTCCGGATAGAACAGGAGAAAGATGGGGTGCAGAACTCAAATTCTAGTAAGAAGATTAGACTTAATGGTCTGACTGAGACTAGAGTTACCCCAGAAAGCATGGCCCCTGGACTCTCTATCAGCCCAGAACTAAAACAATTTCCGAGGCCAACTCTTCAGACAGGGATTGGCCTGTACTGTGGGACATAAAGTGATACTTTTGAAGAGTGTGCCTCTTAGTCAAGTAGATACAAGAGACCAAAAGTGCAGCTTCTGTCTAGAGGTGAGATGGGAAGGCAGAGAGGGTTAGGAACTGGTTGAATGGTCATGGGGAATCAGGAGTGGAAAGGAGGAGTGTCCTGTCACAGAATGGGGTGAACAATTATGGTCACATAACTATGTACGTATAAAATTTTGTATGGGAAACTAACTTGAAATGTAAACTTCATTTAACTACAACAATAAAAAAAAAAAAGAACCAAACTGGAAAAAAAGAAAAAAAAAGAAATTTAGCAGGAGGTTATAGACAACTAAGCAATTATAATGCATTGACAGAGGATGTGCAGGGTGCAAAAGGAGTATGTAGTAGGAACATTTATCCCAGAATACGAAGCATTAAGAAAAACTTCCCAGAGAAAGTGGAAAGAGAATTCAGTTTGGATTAGACCGAGGTTTGAAGTCCAGTTCTGTTATTTTGTAGCAGTGAGACCTTTAGAAAATTAATACTTAACCTGTCTGAGCTTTAATTTTCCTATCTTTAAAATAGGAAAATTAAAATTGATAATCTAGGTTTATTTCAATGATTGCATAAATTAAAGTGTTTAAAGAACCTAATATGGTGCTTGAGACAAAACAGATGCTTAATAAAATTTCCAGTCACCCCCTCTTTCTCTTTCCTGTGGTAAAGGTAACAGGAAGTGGTGGCCACTCTGGCCCACGGTGGATGCTCCCAAAACATTTCTTGAACTGATTTGAATCTCAGCCAAGGCACGAAATAGCCAATTTGTGTCAACTTTTCCATATTTTGTATTTGTGTTTTTAGAATTATGCATATTCTATACTCATGAGGTTATCTCCTGCAGTGATATTATCCAGACAATACTTCTACTTATAATAAAAAAAATTCTTGAACTGAAAGATACGTTCCCTGCAAAACTATCAAATACTGCTGAAAGAAATTAGAGACCTGTTGTTGTTGTGCACTGTTGAGTCAATTTCAACTCATAGCAAAATCTATGGCCAACTGATTTTTAACAAGGATGCCAAGCCCATTCAATGGGGAAAGTATACTTTCTTCAACAAATGGTACTGGGACAACCCATACTTTAAACCATATATGAATATTTGTTCGAAATGGAACAATGATCTAAGTGTAAGGAATAAAACCATAAAAATCTTAGAAGAAAATGTAAGGATAAAGCTTCAAGACCTTGTTTAGGACAATGGATTCTTAGATATGACATCAAATACATGAGCAACAAAAGAAAAAAAAAACAGATAAATCGGATTTCATCAAAATGAAAAACTTTTGTGCATCAAAGACTTTTATCAAGAAAGTGAAGAGATAACCTACAAAATCAGAGAAAATATTTGGGAACCATATATCTGTTAAGAGTTTAATATCCAGCATATATAAAGAGCTCCTACAACTCAACAACAAGACAAGCAACTCAATTAAAAACATGCACAAATGTCTTGAATTGACTTTTCTCTAAAGAAGATATACAAATGGTCAATAAGCACGTGAAAAGATGTTCAATGTTAATGTTATTGTTGTTATTAGGTGCCGCCCAGCCGGTTCCAACTCATAGGGACCCTATGTACAACAGAATGGAATACTGCCCTGTCCTGGGCTATCCTCATACTTGTTGTGTGTTTGAGCTCATTGTTGCAGCCAGTGTGTCAATCCATTTCTTTGGGGGTCTTCCTCTACTCTACCAAGCATGATATCCTTTTCCAGGGACTGGTCCCTTCTGATAACATGTCTAAAGTACATGAGAGAAAGTCCCACCATCCTCGCTTCTAATGAGAGTTCTGGCTGTACTTCTTCCAAGATAGATGTGTTTGTTCTTTTGGCAGTCCATAGTATAGTCAATATTCTTCGCCAACACCTTAATTCAAAGACATCAATTCTTCTTTGGTTTTCCTTGTCATTGTAAAGCTTCCACATGCATAGGAGGCAATTGAAAACACCATGGCTTGGATCAGACACAGCTTAGTCTTCAAGATGACATCTTTGTTTTTGAACACCCTAAGTAGGTCTTTTGCAGTACATTTGCCCATGCAATATGTCCTTTGATTTCTTTTTTTTATTTTATTTTTCCCACACAAAAATTTATACATACATTGTTATGTGACTCTAATTGCTCTGCACATACTGTGACAACACACACCTCCTTTCCACCCCTGGTTCCCCATGTCCATTCAAACAGCTCCTAACCCTCTCTGCCTTCCCATCTCACCTCCGGACAGAAGCTGCCCATTTAGTCTCTTGTATCTACTTGAGCTAAGAGACGCACTCCTCATGAGTATCACTTTATGTCCCACAGTCCAGTCCAAT
>NW_004444081.1:3493594-3536423 GCF_000243295.1 Trichechus manatus latirostris
CACACAGTACCAGGAATCATGGCCTAGCCAAATTGATATGCACATTTTTGGGGGGACATAATTCAAACCATGACACCATTCTTGATATTTGTTTCTGCTTCAGATACCCCAGCCACTCTGCTGAACTGCCTCTGCCTCAGATAACCCTCTTCTATCCCTGCAGCAATGCTTCTGCCAGACACTTCTGGCCCACATTGGCATGGCCCATCATCTTCCACTATTGATAAGACGGCTCCATTGGGAGTGGCTTAGCTCTCATCACTAAGGCACTAAATACCCATTTTTGTGGACTTTTTAAAAATTTTTATTGGTGACATTGTAGTGGCTTTGGTGCAAGACAGAACTGAATTCAAATCTTAAGTCTTATTTTATTGCTGTGTAGTCTTGAACAACTCCTGCAACCTCATTTTTTAGAAATAATCCATACAAAAAAGACACTAGTACCCATGTCACATGATTATTATGAGAATAAAATAAGATAATATAAAGCACTAGCACAATTAAATATTAATACTATTGTTATTACCACAGCAGTCACACTTCCTCTTGAGCCATCAAGGCACGACCTTATAATTCCAGTTGGTGCTGTAACCGCTTAGTGCTCTTCTGAGCCATACTTCTGTTGCTTTCTTATTCCCACCAGGGGTACTTCCTCCCATCTTTGACTTAGCCTGCTGCCTCTCCTCCAGTAACCAGTTGCCATTAAGTCAACTCTGACTCATGGTGACTCCATGTGTGTCAGCGTAGATTTGTGTTTCACAAGGTTTTCAACGGCTGATATTTTGGAAGTAGATCACCAGGCCTTTCTTCTGAGGCACCTCTGGGTGGACTCCTCCAGTCTTTTGGTTAGCAGCTGAGAGAGTAACTGTTTGTACCACCCAAGGTCACCACCTTTCCTCTAGGTCAACATTTTTGGCTGCCATGGAGAGCTTTGCTCTTACAAGCTCCATCTATAGCAGGACTAGATGAACAAGTTCATGCTAGAGAACCAAAGGAGCAGGGCACTATTCCATGCTACACTGACTGAGTCAAAAAGGGTAGAAGCTAAAAACGTTAGCTGCTAGGAGGAGTCATCCTAATCCAAACCTCACTACTCTGGTTCTTTCTTCTGTCACTCTGCCTTTGTCAATATGCTCTCCCCAAAGAATACTGTGTTCCTCATACAAGTATCGAGGTCCTTCTTGAAGAACACACCTTCAGTCCTTCCAAAGTCCTTCTTCTAGTCAATCTAGGGAGCTTGAGAGTATTTTTGCCAGAGAGGCTTCTGGGACATGTGACATTGCCTTTTAACTCTGAAGTGTATGCAAATACACTGGGGTATATTTATAAGGAAAATATTCAGTGGTTGAATATATTGGGTTTAGGAATAAAAGTGAAAAAATAATAATAAAAGGACAACTACAGCTTCTATAATGTAAGTACGGTCTCCAGACTTCAGGTGTAAACCTGGACCAGATACTAACTCCATTAGCCTAATAATCTAAGCGTTGGTCCAAAGTTGGCCAGCCACAGGAGGCATAATTTCAGAATCATCTAGGAAGTTAAAACAACTGTTGAATTGTAGAATGAAAATACTATCTACACAGAACCTCCAGTTTAAATCAGAGCTCAGATTTCTCACTTCTTGTGGCCATAGTTCCTAGGTCCAAACCTAAGAAGTGAATATAAATTAGAGTTTGCAATTGAACTTTGCAATTGAACTTAATGAAAGGGCTGTGACATTCTTAACCTAGGTGGGATAGTCTGGAAGAAAAACAGATTAGAACTTTTGGTTAAAATTCTGGCTGGTATTCCTCTAGAATCACCACCAGAGGAGGTTATATAAGAAATCTCCCATGTTATGAAGTAACACACCTACCACCATATGACATGATCAAAGGAACCTGGTCTCAGCTAGAGACAAGGAAAGGCTCATGGATTCCTTAATGCTCAGTTTCTCCCTCTCAGGAATCAGGACTGCTCTTCAAACAAATGGTAAAATGAAAAGCAGCTGTAAATTTAGTGGGCTTTATTAAAATGATGGTGGCGGTATTAACTACCTCTTTAAGGTGGAAAAATTGAATTTCAATCATTTCTAGAAGGAAAATGACATCAAATATTTGCTTAAGAATAAGTAAGAGTCACATACACTTAGGATTACAAACAGAAAAGTCAGAAAATTGATGAATCTAAATCTCTGTTTATGTGATAGCAAAACTTGAATTATCATTAATATTATTAAAATTGGTTGTATTGAATTAAAAAATAAGCCATTTGATGACATTAACTCAGTAAGTCAGTTTCTGCCTAGACCAAATCAGGTAAATTTTTCATTCATTTGAAGATTTCTGGCCGTTTAAGATAAATAATCTAGGTCAACCAAATTTTCAAGCCTCTACATTTCCAATCACACAAACTGATTGTCTTGGATACTCCGGAAGTTGACAAGCGGTCTTGTCTCTTCTGTCTGTATTTCTTGTTGTTTTTGCAGAGCTGTATGTTGGGATTAAATGCTGAGATACTTATGTAAATGAATTCTCAAATCAGGACTGAAAGTCCTTGGAATATGAAGCCGATAGAGATAAGAACTCTTTCTTGAAGCCTGTGAACAGAATCGACTCCCCTCAGTTCCTTGGTTCACAAACTGAGAGATGCCCTTGGATTCTCAAGCCCCACACAAGAGTCTTGCTTCAGTCATCAAGGGGAATCCAATCCAGTATTGAAAAACAATACCCATAGAACATTTCACAAATTCAAAAAACCAGCTGGGGAACTTGGGACTGCCCTTTCCTCGTGTCACCAAAGGTGGGAGGGCAAGGAACATTCAGCCAATGCAGTAGGCAAATTTGTGGTGGAGTTTGGGGGACACAGCAAATTGTAGCACTAAAGAGGTTCTTAAAAAATAGTTGCTATGGAGTCAGTTCTAACTTGTGGCTACTCCAGCTGTGTCAGGATAGACCTGTGCTCCATAGGGTTTTCAGTGGCTGATTTTTTGGAAGTAAATCATCAGTCCTTTCTTCCAAGGTGCCTCTGGGTGGACTGGAACTTCCAAACTTTTGGTTAGTACCAAGCCCGTTGACCATCTGCACCACCCAGTGACTCCAAGAGGCTCTTAGAGATCTTCTATATTCTTTATTGTAAAGATTCAAACATTAAAGCCGATATTGCTTAAATAACTTGTTCAAGGTCTCACTTAGTGGTGGAATCAGGACCAGGGCCCAAGTCTTCTAATATCTACTATTGCCCACGGCCATTCCAACTTAACCCACCTTCCCCCCTTTTTCTTGAGACAGAGCACAGATATCCAACTTCTCTGTTGAAAATGCAACATTTTCACCCTCTTGTCAACTCCTTCCCCATCATTTGCCTTCGCCTTCTTTTACCCCCAAGCTATTTATGTAGTTAGAAAAAAAGTCTGAAAGCCCAAGGAAACCAGTATTTCTTGCGACATTCAAACCCTCCCCTGTTCTGATGGCCAAGAATTTCACAGTCAACATTTTTATGCTTTTTCTATTGAAACTAGAAAGTAAGTATAGGAGAAAGTTATCTGAGAACTTAAGAGCCACAGGAAAAATTTAAAAGTTCAGTTTTAATCCCATTCTGGAAACCGTGGGCTATTCTATACCAGGAGAGTTGGGGCTTTAACACCACAGTGAGAGCCAGCAGCAATCGGGGACTCACTGGGTTAATTATTGGACTGGCAAATATGAATCAACATTACTCAGTGATAAGGCTACCGCTTTACTGTGCCATGTGGGTCGTTTATCTACTCCACCGGTCAGTTCCCCGTTTGGGGAGAGCATTACACTCCACTCCCTAGAACTCTGGAAAGCAATACAAGCCCTGTACGCCCTGGACGGTGCTTCCTGGGTGGTGCAAACAGTTTGCCATCGACTACTAACCTAAAGGTTGGTGGTTCGAACCCACCCAGCACCAAAGAAGAAAGGCCTGGCAATCTACCTCTGTAAAGATTACAGCCAAGAAAACCCTATGCAACAGATCTAGTCTGTATCACATGGAGTAACCATGAGTCGGAATTGACTTGATGACAGTGGGTTTGGATTTTTGTTTTATACCCTGGAGAGTAAACTAAACGAAACCAAACCCGTTGCCGTCAAGTCAGTTCTGACTCATAGCAACCCTATAGGACAGAGTAGAACTGACCCATAGAGTTTCCAAGGAGTGGCTGGTAAATTCCAACTGCTGACCTTTTGGTTAGCAGCCGAGTTCTTAACTACTGTGTCACCAGGGCTCCTGGAGAATAAAAGAGCTGTGTAAATATCAGCGCACTAGTGGTGCAGTGGTTAAGAGTTCAGCTGCTAACCAAGAGGTCGGCAGTTGGAATCCATCAGCCGCTCCTTGGAAACCCTAATGGGGCAGTTCTACTCTGACCTACAGGGTTGCTATGAGTCAGAATCGACTCAACGCAGCAAGTTTTTTTTTTGGCTATGTAAATATCAGGTACCCATACGATACCCATTGCTGTCGAGTCAATTCCGACTCATAGCAACCCTATAGGACAGAGTACAGCTGCCCCATAGAGTTTCCAAGGAGCGCCTGGTGGATTCGAACTACACCGCCAGGGTTTCCAAATATCAGGTAGCGTTTTGGTAATAATACCTTGGATTTATACAGCTTCCTTCCTGCAGTGAGCAGTGCATCCACTACATCACTTATCTTCACAACTTCCCTACAACCGACAGCTGCAGCTACCATTAAGTCCATTTTGCAGATGGAAAAGGTGAGATGCAATCTGTGCCTTGTTCATGGGCACTCAACCTTTCATGAGTCATAAAAATGTTTGTTTGTTTGTTTAACAAAGTGCCCTAGGCATTCTATAAGCATAAGCAATAATTTTTTCATGAATTTGTCCATAGGAGTCATTCATTTTAATTTGTCATCATTGGCTCCTTGGGGTCTTTAATATTTTATTTTTCTGGCACTAACACTACACTAGGTGTAAATACTGCTGACTCTACTTAGGTGTCAATGTTTCTTCTCCACTGACTTCTAGGCAGCGAGATAAGATAAGAATCTCAACTAAAAATTTCCAGGTTTCTTGCACTGGACCAGAAATTGTATATGACAGATTGGAGAGCACATAGGATTTGGAACCAGAGGATGTAGCTTCAAGTTCTGGCCATGACCTCTGCAGGTTGTGGATTCTAGGCTAGTAGATTATCCATCAAACCTTTGCTTCCTTACCTTAAGATGCAAATTTTTCTTATCTCTAATGTTTAATAATAATTTTATGCTAAATGTATGTGAAAGCATTTGATAAATGGTAAAGTAAATATATATCAGCTATTATTGTTTAGATTTCATCATTTTTAAAGATATACTATAAAGACAAACCAATGACCTGTCTTTTGGAAAATGCAGTGGAAAATCAGAATCACACAGAAAAAGTTTCTGAAGTCCACCCTCTTAAGGCTCTGTAGTGAATTCCTGAGGGAAGAAACCACCTCAGTTTGTGTGACAGAATATTCCAAAGTTACAAAATTTGAGAGTTGAAATTGAAAATGAGTCTTAAAAGTTTTGCAACTCTGTCAGTGCTGTAGGGTAAACCGGGCAGGTAGTCTTCTTAGACTATGTGTTGTCTTAACTCCAGAAAATCACTGAATTGCCTATAAGTCACTTACTCCAGATCCCATACTTGGTAATAGGGCTCAGGCTTACCACACTCTCTCTCCCATACAGTCACTCAATAATTCTTCCATTACTTGTTATACTTCCTATAATATTGCCAGAGAATGTTCACAATATCCTCCTGGGAAGCTCTTAAACTATTTCACTCAAAGATTAACCGCTACTTCCAACATTTGGTGTTTTCTACTAAGCCCCTTTGTTTTCTCTCTGGCCCATTGCATACGTTCCTGCCAATGATTTACTTTTCTTGAATTAGAAACTGATCTTCCTTTTGAAAATATTTTTATTATAGGTCTAGTGACAATACTTTTTTTAGATAATCATGAGCATCATATGTACGATTTAATATAATCAAATAAGGCTTTGCCTAGTAATTCTCCAGTCCAGACTAGTACCTTCGTTCTCTGAACTCTAATTATAGTTATGTTCCTTAAGAATATTTCATTTTTTGTCTGCTAGCTCTTTTTCCCCAACTGCATGCCAGGAAAGCTGTCTTAGTCTTTTTTCGCATCACCCACAGGTCTTAGATCTTTCAATAGACAGTTGCCATTTTCATTGTTTTATATATGGAATGTCCATGTGAGACTTTGTGAATTAACATAGCCACATGCCTACCAATGAAGAGCATGCAATCTGAGCACTATCCCCGTTTGAAAGATAGGAAGATGTGGCTAATATTACTCATGAAATCACATTATGGCTAGATCACCAGAGTCAGATTAGCAAATAATTTTGTGCCATGTTCCATTCCCTTTTGATTGGTATAAAACCAAACCAAACCCACTGCCATGGAGTAGATTCCAATTCATAGTAACCCTCTAGGACAGGGTAGAACTGCCGCATAGGGTTTCCAAGGCTGTAAATCTTTATGGAAGCAGAATGTCATATCTTTCTTCCACAGAGCGGCTGGTGGGTCAAATCGCAAATCTTTTGGTTAGTAGCCGAGCAATTTAACCACTGCACCACCAGGGCTCCTTTTTGATTGGTATAAACCCATTGCCGTCGAGTTGATTCCAACTCATAGTGACCCTATAGGACAGAGTAGAACTGCCCCATAGGGTTTCCAAGGAGAGGCTGGTGGATTCGAACTGCGAACCTTTTGGTTAGCAGCCAGGCTCTTAACCACTGGGCCACTAGGGCTCCTTTGATTGGTATAGAACAGTGTAAAGAAGTATTTGTGGTCAGTTGCTATGACGTGATTGGAAGAACAATGTCTGCCATGCATAGAAATGAGATGGGGAGCAAAGCCTTGAAGAACACTTGCCAAACTGAACTAGAGCAAGTGATACATATCACTCACTGTTGGTTAATAAATTTGAGACTACGTGAAAGCCATTAAAAAAAATAAAAAAGTTAACCTGCGTTTTTTGGATTGATCCTTATGGACTGCCTCTTTGGGTAATGCTGAAACAGTCCAATATAAGAAATATAAATGAATTCCATGGTCTGACTTTCAGTACCTTTCACTGTCTGACCCAAACCTGCCTTTCCAATATTATCCCTAACAACTCACTCTATCAAATACTCCAGTATAATAAATGATTTACTCATTGTTATCTAAACAGATTTTACATTTTCTTAATTCAAATTCTTCTCCATATCTCCCTAAAGGTGCTTCGCTTTCCTTTCTATACATTCAGATTATGCACATTCTTGCAGACGTGGCTAAAATTCCTCCCTTCCTTACCCAAGGGTTTTCTCCACCATCTAAATTCTCAGAGCATTCACAGTATCATTCATTTAACAATTAATCATGCACTCATAATTCTGGTATATATTTTAGTGGCCTGTTTATTTATCCTTGGGATTATTATTTAACTCATTGTATTTTTCTGACTTTCAGCCTGAACTGATGTGGCTGCTCTGTGAACACAGAAAGAGTGCCTTGTTTTCATTTTCGTCACCCTGGAGAAATGGTTTTATTATGTACTCTCCAAAGTCCTGGGGCTTGGGAGGGGTGGCCTAAGACAGGCAAGACGGGCAGAACTCCAGGTTTCTGTTCCTAATTCAAGAAGATCAACTCCAAGTTCACCTAGTCTATATTTTGAGGTTCACCGTCCTCGAATATTTTAACCACTTAACCAGTTGCTGTCAAGTCAGTTCTGACTCATAGTGACACCATGTGTGTCAGAGTAGAACTGTGCTCCAGAGAGTTTTCAGGGGCTGACTTCTTAGAAGTATGTCACCAGGTCTTTCTTCCAAGGTGCTTCTGGGTGGACTCGAACTTCCAACCTTTTACTTAGCAGCTGAGTGCTCTTACAGTTTACACCACCCAGGGAATCCCTTGAATATTAAAGCCATAGGTTTATACTTCTTTTCCTTGGCACTTTTACCTAGCACTGACCTCTGTAAAAACAACAGGGAGCAGAATAACATTGGAAATAACCCTGAATAGGCATAATGAGATGTTGAGTTCTGACCCAAATTCTACCAATAAACACCTGGGTAATTACATACATCTAACTCAGCCTCTCAGAACCTCTGGTTTTTATTTGGGAAATAAAGGATTTAGATTGGATTATCTTGAGGATCTTCAGCCTCACTTCTCCACCCACGCCCATCTTCCAAAACAACTCCAACTCTTGAATACAAAAAGTTCTCAATAAATGACCAAAAAAATGAATCCTGCTAATCCGTGGCATAGTCATTCAACTTTTGAAATGTATATACACGTATATGATTTCTGCATTGTTTTGAGTTCCAGTTTATGGTGCAAACAACCTATCTTTAATAATTCAAGTTACACCAGACCAGGAAATAAGGAAAGCAAAGCATTCAAAGTACTCATCTCCAATTTTTCATAAATAATAGCTAGTTATCAAGGGAAGGAGCAATGGCCCCCACTAAGGTTCTTTTCGTCTGGGCTGAGCCGGGAGGAACGCCAACCAGATGAGTAATAACAGCCTCCTGAGTATGGAGAAATGAAGGCTGTTCAATTTTGTATTCCTCTCATTTCTATTTTAGAAGAAAACAGTTGACACTGTCTCATTGAAAAGAAAATGCACTCAGATTTCATCATTGAATAGTATTTATTATTAATCCCCTGAGGGTGCACGGGGCTGTGCTAAGCATGCCAATTTGCCTGCCACCTGCTAGTGGCAGTTTTGTGTGTCAGAACCTGGTCTCCCAGCCATTGATGCTAGAGGTGAGAAAGGGCAGTGACAAAAAGATTAAAGGGATGAAAAATAGACTTTGGAGGAAAGGTCACAAGAATTTCAAAAGGTTAGTCAGAGAGGGAAGGCAAAAGGGTTGCTTGGTTACTGTTTCCGAGCTTATGGATGGTTTGAGATGGTGCATTATC
Source organism: Trichechus manatus latirostris (assembly GCF_000243295.1). Taxonomy (NCBI): domain Eukaryota; kingdom Metazoa; phylum Chordata; class Mammalia; order Sirenia; family Trichechidae; genus Trichechus; species Trichechus manatus. Next base: position 3,502,524 of record NW_004444081.1, read on the forward strand.
TATGAGCAGGTAGCCTCTAACACTGCAGAATATCAAACAAGAGGGAATGCATTTAGATTAAGTGGGGGAAATGTTGATCTGCCAAAAGAAATGGACTACTTAGAGAGACTGTAGAAATTCTAACCCTGGAGACATTTAAGGAAAGAATGGAGATTCATAGCTCCTGAGAGGAGGGACATGGTGAATCAAGTCTGTTTGAAGGCAGGCACCATGGGCTCTTAGGTCATGATTTTACAATTATCCTAAAGTGTTTGCCTTGATTACCAAATTCTTGGATCTGTTTGATGTGGGGACATCACGCTGGCAGGGCAAAATCAGGAAAGATTCACAAAGAGATAGACATTGGAACTGAGCACTGAGTGAGATTTTGACAAGTGGAAATATAAGGAAAGGTGGTTCTAGGCAATGGAACAAAGGCATGGATACACTGCGTACAAGAAATAAGTGATAACTATGCCTCGTAACTAACGATTCAGACTTCGGAGTTAAAAAGTCTATGATTTGAATCCCGGCTCTACCACTTTGTAGTCACGTGTTATTGGCCTCTAAGCCTCAATTTCCTCATCTCTATTATGAGACAATGATAAAAATATTTACTTTCACAGAGTTCTTGTGAAAGTAAGGATTAAATGAGACATATATAAAAAGTATGGAAGCCTGGGAAGTGCAAACAGTTAAAACAGCTCAGCTGCTAACCAAAAGGCTGGAGATTCAAGTGCCACCACAGATAACTCAGAAGAATCGTCCATCTAATTCCAAAAAATTGAAAACTCTGTGGTGTACAATTCTAGTCTGACATGCATGGGGTCACTGTGAGTTAGAATCAACTCAACCACGATTGGTTTGGTTTGCTTTTGGTTTTGCTTTTTTCTATAAAAGGTATCTCACAGTGGCTGGCACACAGTAGGCCCATTAAACAGTATCGCAATAATACTAATGACAGTAATTATTATACTGTAAAAGGAGAGTAATTCAATTTAAGTGGAAATTTGAAATTTGTAAAAGAATAATGGGAAGACAAGACCAATGTGGAATATGACATACCTCCATACATTCCATGTGTCTTACAATGAATTTCTCCTATTTGTCTAGATCAACCAAAAAGCCTAACTTCCCATGAATCTCAATAGTTAGTTGCTCCATCCTGTGCTCCCAGTGTGCTCTGAGCATGCCTATGTTAGAACTTAGCACAGAGAACAATGGGTATTTTGTGTCCTGCTACATTGTATACTGTCAGCTCCATGAAGACAGCCATGAGTCTTGTTGAACTTTGTAGTCCCATTACCTAGCATGATGCACAGCACAGACAGGGTGCTCAGGAAATGTCTGTCATGTGAACAGCCTTGCTCTTTGTTTCCAGATGCCTTTATTTGTTCCCTCACATAAGGAGGCAAAAGAAGCCTTCGTGGCTTGACTTCCCGCAGAAATGCTCAGGAGAGCTGGCAAGAGGACTGTCATCCCCTGGGCTGAGCTGGCGACCACTTGCCATGAACCCCTTTGCTACCCGTGTCCTTGGCACTCACAGTGGCCTTGGGCTTATGGAGGTACAACTGGATACCAAGCCTGTAACTTCGTTTAATGAATTCTAAATGAGAACACTGACCCATGGAACAAATAATTCACTCTATCTTTTCAATACCACCCCATTCCCTAGGATGGGTTAGTGCCAAACTCAATTTGTCAGTTTAGTGCTTCACCTAGTGAGCCTAGCTGATGGTCTGTTCTAACAATGTAAGAGACCCAACCAAGAGTGAAAGGTGACAGGTTTTTCCAGCGCTTCAGAAATTTTATTCAAGGTATACCTAAGATATACTGAAAGAATCTTAGACTGAGACAATCTGGGTTTGGATTTAGCTCTACCTCATATTAACTGTCTGCACACTCTAAATGTTTTATACATACACTTATACTACTATATATTTACATTCTATGTATATATAAAATGTTTTTATATATATATATTTATATTTATATATATGTATAGTGAAGCCTGTGAGAGCCAGAACTCAACAAGACTGGCTTGTTTTTCCAGGTCTCACAAGCTTTCCGCTTTTGACAGGGTGCAGCTTACCACTTTTCTATTGCTCTCTATTAGTGGAAAATATTTAAGTTTTCCTTCTCTGACAGGTTTCCCCCTTACAGTTTCCAGCTTTAGCAAGTTTTTCTGTATAATCTCTCTGTATTCTCATTTAACAGTAAAATGAAAATAACAATGCCTACCTTACAGGGCTGTTGTGAAGATAAAGGTATTTGTATATCTGTTTCTGCACTCATTGATTCATCCATCTATTCATTTTCTCTCTGAATCCAAAAAGAAAAGAAACAATGTATGTATGGATAGTTTGGAAATTGTAAGATGTAAATAGAAGGTGTTATATTACCCTCAAGAGTCTTCAAAGTGTTCCTATAAAAATAATTATTGTCCCTTTTTATTAATACAGCCTCCAGGAAGTGAGATTGTCAAAAAAATCCAATAGTAGATAAGTAAGTAGCTCACCAAACCACGCTGATAGGGCATAATTCCCAGTCTTCATATAATTTAAAAGTGAACTCGTCTTAAAAGAATAAATACATAAATCATGTTATCTATTATGATTTTCTTATTCTCTTCGAATACTGTGAGGGATTTCAAGTCTTCATAGGCTTTTTCTCATACGGTAATCAATAATTGTCACTTGCTTGGGGGCAATGATGATCCTGGTACAACTGTTTCTTAACCACCTGAACATTATCTAGAAATACAATGGAAGAAAGCATCTGAAAAAAAGACTTTGAGAGGCAGGTACAAATCAATTAGCAAAATGGAATATGAACTGGTAAGATTCAAGAGCAGTCATTTCCAACCACTGGAAAATTAATGATAGTCAGCTTTACTATAGTATGATTTACCTGAGGCCTTCTCTCCACTTCCTAAGTCCCTACTAACACACACACACACACACACACACACACACACACACACACACGCACCTCAGAGTGCAGAATAATTTGGTGAAAAGGCAATAGCACTTGGAATAAGGGGAGGAGGGAATTAAATCTCCTCATTTCTATTTGTGAGCCAAGTGATTTTACGTAAGTTATTTAACCCTGATACTCAGTTTCCTATAAACTGTAAATTCTATAAAATGAATATTATAATACTTGCCTTGCCTACCAGGGCTGTGGTGAAAATCAAATGAATTCATGTATGTCAAAAATCTTGGAACGTTCACATTTCTATCCTTATATTCGTGTACCTGCACAATCGCTACTTGGACGTTCAAATCTACGCTATATAAGAATGGGTTTTGGAATCACTGGTACAGAGTCTTACCAGAAAGATATTTTGGGTCTGTTTGTAAAAAGTATGATAGAAGACATCTGTAATAAAGCAACCACAACAGTCTGCAGAAGAACTTCTAGAATCTTGTCACTGACCTTCAGACTTATTCCCACTCTCCCTAGGATGACTTGCTTTGGACAATTTTTGGAGGTGGGAATTCTACTTATCAAAGCAGTAAAACTGGTATTTCAGCAGAATGAAAACTGGAAGTCGCCTCTCTGAGAAATATGAATATTACACTCTGACTTCACTTCTAGTGCATTTGCCGTACTTAAATGTGGGTATTTAGAAAGCCCTTCTATTTTTGCCATTGTCTTCATTCGTACAGCTTAAATAATTTATTTCAAGTATCAGATCAAAAATGATGTGATATATATATACATATATATGTGTATATATATATATATGCACCTTGTGCATATATGTATGTGTGTGTATATTTATAGGCTTAGGGGGAGGAATAAATATGTTCCTCCCCCTAAGGCTATAAAATCTCGGATTGGTGTTTCAAGATTCTACCTACATTTTTCCTAAACGAGCTTGGTACCTTTATAGCCTGTGTTCTCAGAGACTATTGGAGGTAAGGGGACAGACGTTCGTGTACATCAGATACAAAGCACAGGAACCTAAATGCAGTTTTGGAGCAAACGTTGTAGACTCCTAATCTTGAAGAGGACTGGGGAGAAGTGGTAACAACAGGAGGCAGAATATAACAGATTAGGGTTGAAGACCAGACTTAGGCTGAAGACCTCAGAACCTCCTGGCACTTCTTCCATTTTATTGTGGTAGCTTTGGCAGGGTGCCTGCCTTGTTCCCAGATTGGGGAGGGAAGGAGAAAGAGTTCTGCATTTAAGGTTGGGGATTTAAGAGTCATTGACTGCCACACTCAGATTAATTTCTCATCGTCTCTGTGGATCTTAGGCTGAGGGACTGGGACACTGAAAGTTGCATGCTGTGCCGTATTCTGTATCAAATGCAAAAACAAAACCCCCTCTGTTATCAAGAAATCACTTTTCTCAGTGGTATTTCTCTAATGATCACATATTGTTTCCCAGAAAGTGCTCCTAAATTATTTACGAGGAACAGCCTGTCACCCTGTGCATTAAGATTTGCCCGTGCACATCCAGTTCATAAGGTGCACTTGATCTCCTTCTTTTGGCTTTGCGAGGGAAACCCGCAACAAAGGTATTTTGGTTCTCCTGTCTGAAATGGTTGCTTCTATTTTTTGTGTGTGAAGAGGGAATGATGAGGATTGTTTCCTAAAGTGAAATTATAAATGAGAGAAATCCACTACTTCCTCTGCTGAGCTATTATAATATGATCAGCGATAGGCAAACACAAGAATAAAGAGAACATTTCATAATAATTAGTTGTGGACTTTTTTTTTTTTTTTTTTTTTTTTAGTGAAATAATGTTCTGGCCTTTAATTCAGAGTAATAGCCTGCAGGTGAATAAGAAGAATAGCAAAAAATAGGAAGGGGTGACATTTCAGAGAGCGAGAATACTGAAGGGGGGAATGGAACGTAGGGAGGGATCATGAGACAAGGATAAGGGGGGAAACCTAAGATAGAAAGGAATAGACGGGAGGGGAGAAGGAAAATGCGGGAAGGTGAGGGAGGGGGTAAGGAGAGAGGCAAACAGGGAAGAGATTGCAGGTAAAAATAAAACAGAAAAAGCCCAGGTGGAATTCATGCAAACTGTTCTCATCAACACTGCTACTCCCTCCTGTCACTGGAACTGTCAAACAGGCTCTGCTCGTAATGAAAGGAAAAATATTTTATTCAGATTTATTAATTTGAAAATGAAGCCCGCCTGTCGAGAGGGGGACAGTTCTTCTCAATCTGTCATCGTTGAACCACACGCTCCTGACACCGGGATTCATTTGTCTTGTCGGCTCTGACAGTTGGATTCTCCCAGAGCTCTTCCTAGTGGATCGCCCTGGGATTTTAAACCGGATGAAACACATTCCGACAAGGAACAGCCTCTTTATTAATGCAAATTACATGAGGAGGAGAGAAAAAAAGAGAGAAAGAGAGAGACGCCAGCAGCCGCTGTGGTGTTCTTATCCCTGTATCAGTCATTTGTTATTTACATTTATACACATTTTTCAGTTTTAATAAAAGGAGACCCGGATTTTCAGTGACATTTATGGACAGTTTGTTTCAAAAAAAATGATGCCATCACTGTAATTGTATGCAAAAAAACCCGGCGCTTGTTACCCTCTGTTGTGTGCGCCGCGACCGGGGAGCCGGGGCCGCGCCTCCTCCGCGCACGCGGGTCCGGGCGCAGCCTCCGGCTCCCGGGGCCGCTCCGGTGGCCGCTCCACCCGCCGCGCGCAGTCCTCGGGCCCGGCCGGCGGGGCCTCACCGAGCCGGCGCTTCTCCGCGCGCCTCTGCCCTCCTCGCGGCCTGTGCAGGGCCCGGGCTTTCCCACCCCATAGCTGCACAGGACGGCCGGGATCAGTTGCTGCCTCTACATCCAGACCCCTTTGTCTCCAATCCAAATCCCAGAGATGAGTCGCAAACAAGTGCAGAGCTTCTCAGAAAGATCCAGGGCGCGTTTAGCCATTAGGCACAGTGCCTAGGGACCACGCAGCTTGGACGAGCCCACGACCACGTTTTCGTTCTCTCTTTTTTTTTTAATCAGAAAAAATAATAATGAATGTAAAATAAGGAGGCCAATCTGAATTACATTTGTCTTTATGCCAATGCAGTCGTAAAAGATAATTTTTAATGCTTTTTAATGGTGGAAGGGGCCCAGGAAGACAAAAGGCTCGTGAAAGTCTGAACGCAGCCCAAGAGAGACCCTTTAGGTGATTTACTCTCTAGGAGGATTTGAAATAGAAATCCAAGCTACGTTTCTAGTTGGAGGAAGCCTTTCTGGAAAGTAGGCAAATGGTTACCACTTCTTTTAACTAGTCCCAACATCCTCCGGAAACCCTGGTGGTGTAGTGGTTAAGTGCTAGGCTGCTAACCAAAAGGTTGGCAGGTCAAATCCACCAGGTGTTCCTTGGAAACTTTATGGGGCAGTTATACTCTGCCCTATAGGGCCACTATGAGTGGGAATCAACTCGACGGCAACAGGTTTGATTTTTTTAGCTTTCAGCATCCTCCACAGAACCTGGGCAGTGCAATGGTTAAGCGCTCTGGTTAAGCACTGGGCTGCTAACTGAACCCACCCAGCAGATCTGCAGGAGAAAAGACCTGGAGATATGCTCTGGTAAAGATTACAGCCTAGAAAACCCTATGGGGAAGTTCTGCTCTGTCACATGGGTCACTATGAGTTGACTCCAAGGCACTTAGCAACAACAGCAGCATCCTCCAGAGACCGCGATGTTTGCCTTATCTCAGGACAAAATGGGAGCAAGAGGGCCTTGCCCTGGAATTCTGAAGTGCCGGATTCTTATCCCATTTAATTAGCGGGTAGTGGTATAGCCCTGGTCATGTCACACACACAGCTTGGTTACCACAGTCCAGGAAGGTAGTTGAACTGGGAGATTGCTTAGGTACCTTCCAGCTGTGCGATTGAACAGTTCCCAGATTCCTCGTGGAATAACTGAGACCAGAGTGTGATTTCCTGATACAGTAACAAAGGGCTTGAGTTACAATCTTCCTATAGTATCAGTCTAAAATTGTCAATGGTGCAGTAGGAATAACACAGACCTAGGTGGTGCAAGCTATTTACATTGGACTACTAATCTAAAGGGTGGCAGGTCAAACCCACCCATTGGCACTGTGGAAGAAAGGCTTGGCAATCTGCTTCCATGAAGATTACAGCCAAGAATACTTTATGGAGGAGTTCTTATCTAACGCATGGGGTTGCCATGAGTTGGAATCCACAGGAAGGCAAGAGGTTTGAGTTTTTGTTTGTTTTGTTTTTTTTGGTTGGTTGGTTGCTTGGTTGATTCTCTAGTGGAGAAATGTCCAAACTTGTAACCTTGGGCAAATTGTAGTAACTTCTTGGAGACTCTGTCTATAAAATGGGTTAGACTAGATCACTGATTCTCAAAGTGAAGTCCCCAGACCATCAGTATCAGCATCACCTGAGAACTTGTTAGAAATGAAAATTCTCCAAACCAGGCCTACTGATTCAGAAACTCCGGGGCTGGGGCGTGGCTGGCAATCTGTGTTTTGACAAGAATGTTCTGATGTGGCTGAAGTTTGAGAACCATTGGGCTAGATGCTCCTGATTGTGATACTAACTATGGTGTTGTTTCTACATAGCTACCGTATTTAAAATATATCCATACTTTAGGAATATACTGCATAGATAAGCTTTGCTTTGCTAGTTCTGTGGGTTATAATTTTTTCCTCCTTAATATTTGAAATCATTATTTAAATAGTCTTGGGGAAAAGAGGTTGGAAGGTGGTATTAAACTTGGCAAAGCTTGCCTAGTGCCCTCATTTCCCTAAATCAAGATCACTATCTAAACATGAAGTATTTTTATTCATGCACAACAGTCTTAAAGCAGGTACCACCCTTCATTCTCCCTAAAAACTGTCTTTCCAATTAAATGAAAGGAAAGACAAGACAAATAACCAAAAAGGTGATGAGAAGTTTGGTGATGTGTAAGGATACAATTAATGGAAGCAGGGGAAAATTGCCTTCTGCCTAGTAAAGCAACACAAAAGACTACATCTAACCAACAACCACTTGTAAAACAAATGCCTAGACCGGTGCACATTCAGCATCAGGGTGTATATGTTTGTTTAATGATGTCTCCACGGTCTATAGAATTAATATTTAATAGCACTTGTCAGCAAGATTCTATACAAGGGTTTGTTCTGCCTTTTTTTAATGCTTGTTAGTGGTTGTGTCTTCCTGGGTTGTTCTTTAACATTAGAATTACTCCACATTTGCAGCAATGTTTGTCTATTTGCAACTTTGCATCATTTGGCAGGGTGGAGGAAATAAGGGAATGGGCAAGAGAATTAAAAAGACCTTCCTTAGTCCCTTTTCTCTCCTCAGAGAGAAAACAAAGCTTTTTGTTTGTGTGTTTTTGTGTTTAGTAATAGTCCATGACCTGTCATATGTTGTGTTGTTGTTGTTGTGTGCCAGTGAGTCGATTGTGACTCATAGTGACCCTTTAGGATAAAGTAGAAACGCTCCATAGGGTTTCCTAGGCAGTGATCTTTCCAGGAGCAAATCAACAGGTCTTTTCTCCCACCGAGGCGCTGATGGGTTCTAACTTCTAACCGCCAACCTTTCAGTTAGCAGCCAAGCACTTATCCATTGCGCCACCAGGGCTCCTTGACCTGTCATATATTAAGCACTAAAAAAATGTTTGTTTTTTCTTATAACATGGAGGAATCTGGAGGGCATTATGCTGAGTGAATTTAGTCAGTCACAGAAGGACAAATATTGTATAAAACTACTATTATAAGAACTCAAGAAAAGGTTTAAACACAGAAGAAAACATTCTTTGATGGTTACAATGGTGGCAAGGGAGGGTGAGGGTTGTTCACTAACTAGATAGTAGATAAAAATCATCTTAGGTGAAGGGAAGGACAGCACACACGGCAGGGTAAGTCAGCACAACTGGACTAAACCAAAGCTAAAAAGTTTCCTGAATACAATCAAACACTTTGAGGGACAGAATAGCAGGGGTAAGGGTCTGGGGACCATGCTTTCAGGGGACATCTAGATCAATTGGCATAACAAAGCTTATTAAGAAAATGTTCTGCATCCTGCTTTGGTGAGGGCCCTCTGAGGTCTTGAAAGCTTGCAAGCGGCCATCTAAGATGCATCAACTCGTCCCAACCACCTGGAGTAAAGGAGAATGAAGAATACCAAAGACACAAGGAAAGTAGTAGCCCAAGAGACAGAAAGGGCCACATAAACCAGAGACTTCATCAGCCTGAGACCAGAACTAGATGGTGCCCGGCTACCACCAATGACTGCCGTGACAAGGAACACAACAGAGAGTCCCAGGTGGAGCAGGAGAAAGGTGGGATGCAGAACTCAAATTCTAGTAAGAAGACCAGACTTAATGGTCTGACTGAGACTGGAGGAACACCAGAAAGCATGGCCCTGGATTCTCTATCAGACCAGAACTAAAACAATTTCTGAGGCCAATTCTTCAGACAGATATTGGTCTGGAGAGTGGGACATAAAGTGATATTCGTGAGGAGTGTGCCTTTTAGCTCAAGTAGATACAAGAGACTAAATAGGCAGCTTCTGTCTGGAGGTGAGATGGGAAGGCAGATAGGGTTAGGAGCTGGTTGGGTGGACATGGGGAATCAGGGGTGGAAAGGAGGAGTGTGCTGTCACAGTACAGGGAGAGCAATTACGGTCACATAACAATGTATGTATTAATTTTTGTATGGGAGACTAACTTGAAGTGTAAGCTTCATTTAAACTACAATAAAAAGTTTTTTTAAAAAGTTCGTTTTTCATTCCTATTATTATCATAACCACCAACATTAGCCTAAGAACTGGTCTTAGAATATTAGGCAGATGGTCAGGTTACATACATTACAAAAGTGTATTTTGTTTTGACTTTCTACTTTCAAAGTGGGTTGACTTGGTTCTAAATGGAATATTACACTGTGATGTTAAAGAAAACACAGATTACATAATCTAAATCCCATGGTGATAGTTGGAAATGCTTGGAAATGTTTTTTTCTAGGATATCATATAGTGGAAATGAGACCCAAAGTCAGCAATCCTGAATCTATAATAGGCTAACTGGGGGCAAGTCATTTTAATTCTCTTTTAAATATGTTTTATTTTCTTCATGGCATCTATTACTGCCTGAAATTATAGATACTGTCTTATTTGCTTGCTTAGTCATTTGTGTTCTTGTTTGTTTATATATTTGTTTTTCTGTCCCACTAGAATGTAACTCCAGAAGAACAAGGAACTTGTCTGTTCAATAAGCCCTCCAAATCTTGCCCTCTTCTCAGTAATTAGTACACTGTCAGACATATGGCAAAACCTTGGTAGACATATGAATGAATGAACGTTTTCATGTGTGTTAATGGCACAGGCATAAGGAGAAAAATGAGGGCGTTGGACCTAGGCCAACCTGGTATTGAACTTCGGCTCCACCACCCTTGTGACCTTGGAGGAGAAAACAATGCCTACCTTGGAGGGCTGTTGTAAGGATAAAGACAAAGGCTACCAGGAACCTGTTGCCGCGGAGTTGATTCTGACTCATAGTGATCCCATGTGTGTCAGAGTAGAACTGCACTCCATAGGTTTTCAACAGTTGATTTTTCAGGCATTCATCGCCAAGCCTTTCTTCTGAGGTACCTCTGGGTGGATTCAAACTTCCAACCTTTCGGTTAGCAGCTGAGCATCTTAACCACTTGTGCCACCCAGGCACTCCCAAGACAAAGGCTAAACCCGAAATCTGTTACCACTGAGTCAATTCCGACTCATAGTGACCCTATAGGACAGAGTAGAACTGCCCCATAGAGTTTCCAAGGAGCACCTGGTGGATTTGAACTGCCGACCTTTTAGTTAGCAGCCGTAGCCCTAACTACTACACCACCAGGGTTTCCAGACAAAGGCTAGGAAGGGTTTATCACCATGCTTGGCCCATAGCAGGTGCTCAATAAATATTAACTATTGTCATGGGGTTGCCATGAGTTGGAATGGACTTGACAGCAATGGGGTTGTTCTTTCTTTTCTGGTTCTTGCTTTTTCATAATTATGCTCTCAAATAAGTTGTCCACTTTAAAAGCGCCATTCAGCTCTTATACTTTTTCACATCTCTTATAGTCCCTGGCAAATAGTAGGACAAATAGTAGAAGCTTAATAAATACGTGCTTGGATGTTTGATTGATTAATTGATAAATTCAAGCTCTAAGCACAATGAGAAAAGTTCATTATATAAACAGCCTAAATCCACAAGTATTTATCAAGTAACCACTATGTTCAAGGAATTGTGCTGGTGATTGTGTTAGCCAGACACTCAATAAAGAATTCAAAACAAAACAAAAAAAAAGCCCTAAAACTCCAAGAAGTGAAAATACTGTTTGTTGAGCCCATCCTTACACTGAGAGCTTGGCTCCAGGGTACACAGCTTCTGTAGTAATTCAAGTTCAGGCTCATACTCAGGAATTTACCAAGACACTGGTAGTCTTAGCAACTGTCAGAAAATAAATGTGTCTTTTGCTCCATTCCTATGTATAATTTGCACGTACTGATTATTTATCTGCTAAAGACTGCCTGCATTGTGCCTTTTCATCAGTCCACCACCACACTCCTTATACCTCAGCCTAGACCTTTCTATCTCTCTATAGGCTTAACTGTGATCTGTTTTAAGGAAAGAAATTAGTTTCCCAGGAAAGCTACATGAGCATTTTCTCCAGAGAGAGTACCCCACTGAGAGCTACACAGGTCTTGGCCATTGTTTCGTTAACTAGTAATAATAACTTAAAATGTGATGACAGCAGCTGATGCCTAACTGCAGGGTAAAGACCAGTCTTGTCAGTGTTGCCTGGCAACCTATGGGTGACATCTTGGAGAATGTGAAGTGTCCAGTGAGTCTGGAGAAGATCATGGCTTCAGAATCAAGGGAACTGAAGGATCACAAAGGATCCATGGAAGTCTGCACTGATCTTTTTTAGTTGTTTCAGACAGATTTGATCCTCATCTGTGAGACAGAATTGAAGGATCTGTAAGCTGAAAGGGATGTAAACCAAATCAAATCCTTCTTGAATTTAGTTTCCTGTTAAAAGGAAGCAAATGGCAACTCTTTGAGCTTCACCCATCACCTACTGAATCAAAAACCCCAGGTGCGGGCCCAGCAATCTCGGTTTTAACAAGCCCTCCAGATGATTCTGATGAATGCTAAAGTATGAGCACCATGCTGTAGACCAGTGGCTCTCAGCACTCTCTTAGCCTAGAATCAACTGGGGAGTTTTTATGTCATCAGTGCCTGGGCCTCACTTCAAAGAGAGTGATTCAGTTCATCTGGGGCTGGGGGTGGGCATCAGTAGTTTTAAAAGCTCCCTAGGTGATGCGAAAGTACATCCAGAGTCAAGAACCACTGCAGTGAAGGCCATGTAGCCTTTCATATCTGGAAAGAAATGTTGCTCAGATTAGTTAGGATCGTCTGCCATAGATCCAAGCCACTATTAGGTCCTGAACTTATTCCCTTCCCGGGACGCCTAAAGATGGATTTGCTACTCCCTTACAGAAGTTAATAGAGTTTCACAGACTCCATAGGTGCTCAGACTAAGACCTGCCCAATAATGTCTCATGTTCCAATTTCTCTTCAGGCTTTATTCCCATTGCCACGGCCTCCTCTGTGCGGCTTTCATCAGATGATTGCACAGATTCCATTAGAACTAAGGGCAGGTGCAGCTTGGAATGAAGCAAGAACTCATCTGTTCCTTCACGTTCTCACTCCTGATGTTTGCTAGTTTGTATGATTAATTTTATCAATTTTCCTGATCTGCTTTGCCACTGAAATAAATATGACAGCTGCTGTGCTGCCTCAATTCTTCCTCTTGCCAAGTGAGATGCTGAGATGTGTTTTCTTGTTGATCGCAGACTTGGGTAAATATCAAGTAAACAGACCAAACAGGATTCATCCTGGTCATACTGACAAAGCAGGTGTGGAAACAAGCACGAATGCTGTAGTAGGGTATAAAAAGCAGAAAGCTAATTTCCCATCCTTTAGGTTTCTCAAGACTCGCTCAGGAAAACAGACATCATGTGCCCACATTTCCAAGTCCATTTTACTTGTTAGATATTATTTTCTTCCTTTCAGAATAAACAACTTGATAGCAGACAATACCAAAATACTTAGTCTCTGAGGACCTCTTATATTTACATATCCAGGAGAGATAAGGTGACAAAGTAAAGAATAACCTGCCCCAGAAATGTTACCTATTATTATTAAAAGTACAACCTTACTACCTAACAGTTGCTGTCAGTCAACTCCAACTCATGGCGACCCCACGTGTGTCAGAGTAAAACTGTGCTTCATAGGGTTTCAATGGCTGATTTTTCAGTCCTCTCTTCTAAGGCACCTCTGGGTGGACTTGAACCTCCAACCTTTTGGTTAGCAGCTGAGCATGTGAACTGTTTGCACCACCCAGGGAATCCTAGTACAACCTTATCCTAACCCAGAAGAAGGGAAATCACTTGTATTAAACACTTACTATTTGACAGGCACTTTACATCATTACCCTACTTAATTTTAAGGAAGGTATATTTACCCCCATTTTACGGAGAAAATTGAGGTTCGAAATGGTTAAGCACCTGTCCTTATTCACACTACCATTGAGTTCAAAACCAGGCGACATCCCTCAGTCTCTGTCACTGCACCACACCACACTGTTCAACAGCGACCAGGTACATGCAGAGCTGCCTCTCTCACTTTCAGGCGCAAGCCCAGTTTTAAGATCAGATTTTATCAAGGTGGAGTCAGATATATCCTTACAAGAAAATGAAATAAACCTGCCTTCATTTGGTTTAATTTGAGGAATAATCAAAAGGCACTCCAGGGAAACACCCCAAGATGGTGGCTTAGTCAGACACACCATGCCCTCCCGCTACAGCAAAGACCCAAGAAACCAAGTGAAACAGATACAAATGACAGTCCTGGAACCCTGAACTTCAAATGGAAGAAATGAAGAATTAGATCAAACACTGACTGGAAGAAGAAACTGAACGAAAACTTCGAACGAGGTGATATACGGAGCAGAGGTGCCCTACCAGCCAGCCTAGCACAGTGTGGCCATCTTGAGACAAAGCCGGCAACAATCCCGCTGAGGAGCACAGGAAGACAACTTCACAGAATTCTCAATAGGATACAAAGAAACTGTGTACACACACTCAGAGTGAAGCAAGGTGAGCAGGACATGAAGCAGATCTAAGGAGGGTAAGAGCTCCAGGGATCCTGGTGTCCACAGAACAGGGAGGGAGCCAGGATCCAGAGATGGGACTATTCACCACTGGTGGTCCCTGACCATCAGGGTGGGTGGCACAAAGGGAGTAATAGATCCATAGAGTGTCAGCAGGAGGCCCCCAGCTGACCAGATTCTGGGAAGTCCCCTCTCCCACCACCAAGTGGTCGGGGCCAGGTCCCGATTGCTGGCTTCAGCCAACAGGAAATGCCCAGCCACCCACACCTGATGACCAAAGGAGCACACTCCTCCTCCTCTCACTCCCCTTGTGATTAGCAGCATGAACCTCCCTACCCCTGCCACCCAGCTTGCCTGGGGACCATGATACAAGCCCCCCTTCCATCCCACCCAGCTCTATCTGCCAGCCCCCCATCCCACCCACTTGGTGAGTGGCAGTAAGCACTCCTGCCCCAGAGGTCACCCGCCACACCCCTCTGCCTGCTATAAAACTAGAAATCAGTAGCAGAAAGAGCAAGGAAAAAAATTGAACACATGGAAACTGAGTAACACCTTACTTAACAACTACTGGGTTATAGAGGAAATTAAAAAATTCTTAGAATAAAATGAGAATGAAGACACAACATACCAAAACCTCTGAGACACAGCAAAAGCAATGCTCAGAGGAAAATTTATAGCAATGAATACACACATCAAAAAAAAAAAAAAGACCTAAAATCAATAACTCAACCCAACAACTAAAAGAAGTAGAAACGGAACACCAAAATAAGTCCACAGTCACCAGCAGAAAGAAAATAATAAAGATCAGAGCAGAAATAAATTAAATAGAAAAAAATTGAAAGAATCAACAAAACTAGGTTCTTTGAGAGGATCAATAAAATGGACAAACCACTGGCCATACTGACAAAAGAAAAAATTGAGAAGCGGGAAATAACCAAAATAAGAAACAAAATGGTAGACATTACAAAAGAACCAACCAAGATAAAGAGGATTATTACAGAATATCATGAAAAATTGTACTCTAACAAATTTGAAAACCTGGAAGAAATGGACAAATTTCTAGAAATATACTATCTACCCAAACTAACACAAACAGGGGTAGAACCTAAGTAGACCCATAACAAAAGAAGAAATTGAAGATGTCATTTAAAAAAAAAAAAAAAATCCCAACAAAAATAGCCCTAGCCAAGATGGCTTCACAAGGAGAGTTCCACCAAACATTCAGAGAAGAGTTGACACCATTTCTACTCAAATTATTCCAGAATGTAGAAAAGGGAGGAATACTCCCTAATTCTTTCTATGAAGCCAGCATAACCCTGATACTAAAGCCAGGCAAAGATACCACAAAAAATAGAAAATTAAAGACCAATATCCCTCATGAATATAGATGAAAACATTCTTAGAATTCTAGCCAACAGAATACGACAGCATATCAATAAAATAATACATCACAATCAGGTGAGATTCATACGAGGGATGCAAAGGTGGTTCAACACTAGAAAATCAATGAACATAATTCACCGCATAAATAAAACAAAAGAAAAAAATCACATGACCATCTCAATCAATGCAGAAAAGGCATTTGATAAAATCCAACATGTATTCCTGATAAAAACTCTTAGCAAAATAGGAATAGAAGGGAAATTCGTCAACATAATTAAGGGCAAATACACAAAACCAACAGCCAGCATTATTCTTAATGGAGAGAAATTGAAAGCATTTGCCTTGAGAATGGCAACAAGACAAGGATGCCCACTACCGCCACTCTTATTCAATATCGTACTTTAAGTACCAGCCAGAGCAATATGGCAAGAAAAGGAAACAAAAGGCATCCAAATTGGTGAGGAAGAAGTAAAACTGCCCCTATTCACAGATGACATGATCCTATACATAGAAAATCCCAGAAATTCCACAAGAAAGTTACCAGAATTAATAGAAGTGTTCAGCAAAGTGGCAGGGTACAAGATCAACATAGAAAAATCCGTTGGATTCCTCTATGCTAACAAGGAGAACTCCAAAAAGGAGACCAAGAAAACAATACCATTTACAATAGCCTCCAAAAGGATAAAACATCTAGGAATAAATCTAACCAGATATATAAAAGATTTATACAAGGAAAACTACAAAACACTACAGCAAGAAACCTACAAAAATGGAAAAACATACCATGCTCATCAACTGGAAGACTTAACATTGTGAAAATGTCACTACTATTCAAAGCAATCTATAGATATAATGCAATCCCAATCCAAACCCCAACAGCATTCTTTAATGAAATGGGAAACTAATCTCCAACTTTATATGGAGAGAAAAGAGACACCAAATATCTAAAGCATTATTACAGAAGAATAAAGTAGGAGGCTTCACACTCCTCAATCTCAGAATTTATTATACAACCATGGTAGTCAAAACAGCCTGATACTGGTACAATGATACACACATAGACCAATGGAACAGAACTGAGAACCCAGAAGGAAATTCATCCAGCTATGGAGAGCTGATCTTCTACAAAAGGTCGAAGTCAATTCAATAGGGAAGAGATAGTCTTTTTAACAAATGATGTTGGCAAAACTGGATATCATTTGCAGAAAAATGAAACAGGATCTATACCTCACACCATACATAAAAACTAACTCAAAACAGATCAAAGACTTAAATGTTAAACCTAGAACTATAAAATTCCTGGAAGATAACATAGGGACAAAACCTAGGGGTCCTAATTTACAGCATAAATAAAATATACTGTCAAACATAACTAAAAATGCACAAATAAATGATAAACTAAATAACTGGGACCTCCTAAAAATTAAATACTTATGCTTATTGAAAGACTTTACCAAAAGAGTAAAAAGAGAACCTACAGACTGGGGAAAAAATTTTGGCAAAGACATATCCGACATATCTCTAAAATATGTAGAAAACTTCAGCACTTCAACAACAAAAAGACAAACAACCCAATCAAAAAAATGAGCAAAGGACATGAACAGACACTTCACCAAAGAAGACATTCAGGCAGCTAACAAACACATGAAGAGATGTTTGCAGTCATTAGCCACTAGAGAAATGCAAATCCAAACTATAAAGAGATACCATCTCACCCCTGCAAAAACGATAGTGATCAAAAAAACAGAAAACAGCAAATGCTGGCAAGGTTGTAGGGAGATTGGAACTCTTATACACTGCTAGTGGGATTGTAAACTAGTACAACCACTATGGAAAATGATACAGTTCTTCTTCAAAAAGCTAGAAATAGGAATACCATATGATCCAGCAGTCCCACTACTAGGTATATATGCTAAAGAAATAAGAGCAGTGACATGAATAGATATTTGCACACCCATGTTAACTGCAGCATTATTCACAATAGCAAAAGGATGGAACCATCCTAAGTGTCCATCAGCGGACAAATGGATAAAAAAAAATTGGTACAAAATACAATGGAATGCTATGCAATGATAAAGAATAATGATGAGTCCATGAAATATAACATAGATGAGTCTGGCAGACATTCTGCTGAGTGAAATAACTCAATCACAAAAGGACAAATATTGTATGATAGAACTTTTATAAAAAGTCAGGAATCGGTTTACTCACAGAAAGCAACATTCTTTGATGGTTACCAGGAATGGGAAGGAGAAGCAGGGAGAATCACTTATTAGATAGTAGACAGGTGTTAATTCTGGTGAAGGGGAAGACAATACACAATATGGAGGAAGTCCACGCAATGTGACCAAGGTAAATGAAGACAGTGAGAAGTATGCAAGAATAAAGGACTACTACACAGTGGTTGAGAGCGTCAGCTGCTAACCAAAAGGTCAGCAGTTCAAATCCAAGAGCTACTCCTCTATGAGGCAGTTCTACTCGTCCTACAAGGTTGCTATGAATCAGAATCGACTCAACGGCAACAACTTTGGTTTTCGTCTTTGTTTTTGTTTTTTGGTATGGTAAATGCTGTCACATATACAGTGCTGCAACAAGATTAATAACAACCAAAAATTTGTGAGTGGTTACATAGGTAGATATGTATGCTATATAGGTGTGGAAGTGTGTATGGGAGTACATGTACGTGCATATATATCTACATCTTTGTATGTGCTGCATATATATTCATATATATAATAGAGCACATAGAGGGCACAGTTATGGAAACTCCTTAGACATATCCGAACACCTCATGGGACTGAGTTACTGGCCTTGAAGGCTAAGGATCATAGTCTTAGGGAACATCTAGGTCATAGTCCATAAAGATGATGTTCTACATCCTAGTTTGGTAAATAATGTCTGGAGTCTTAAAAGCTTGAGAGCAGTCATTTAAGATACAACTATTGGTCTCTTCCCTTCTGGAGAAAAGGAGAGTGAAGGAAACCAAAGACTCAAGGAAGCAATTAGTCCACAGGACTAATGGCCCACACAAACCACAGCCTCCTCTTGCCTGAGACCAGAAGAACTAGATGGTGCCCAGCTACCACTACCGGCCACTCTGACCATGGACACAGTAGAAGGTCCCAGTTAGAATGAGAGAAAAATGTAGAACAAAACTCAAATTGCTAAAAATGGTCAGACTTACTTGTACTGATAAAGACTGGAGGAACCCTCAAGATTATTGGCCTAAGACACTCTTTTAACCTGGAACTGAAGCCACTCCTGGATAATAGATAATAGACTGGCCTATAAAATAAACAATAACACATGTGAGGAATGTGCTTCTTAGAACAATCAACTATACAAGATCAAATGGGTGACATTTACCCAAAAGCAAAGATGAGAAGGCCAGGAGGGACAGGGAAAGTGGGGGGATGGAAACAGGGAAGGCAGGGTGGAAATGGGGAGAGTGCTGACACATTGCAGGGATAGCAACCAATGTCAAGGAACAATTTGCATATGAATGTTGATCGGGAAACTAATTTGTTGCGTAAACTTTCACCTAAAAGACAATAAAACATTAAAAAAGATAAACAAGGTACTCCAGACTGGCACAAGCAGGAACTCAACAACAACGAAAAGCACCGCAATCCAAAATCCATCCTGTGTGCCTCTGGGCAAGTTCTACTCTCTATGATTCAGTCTTCTAATGTATAAAATACCTAGAATAATAATCTCAAGTTTTTATTTTAAGAGTTAAATTATATTAAATAAAATAGCATATACAAAAGTGCCTGGAACCGTTCCTTTTACACACATCAGGTGCTCAAGAGCTGAATTTGATTGTGAATCTTACTTGCTTCATAAGGGGAGGTTTGAAATACGACCATTAGCTATTTATTCCTTTGAGTTAAGATATCACCAGGGTAATAGAATTCAGTTAAAATGTGTTGTCTTCCTGGGGAAGGATAACAAAATAAGCCGGTTACCGGCTAATAGCACCTGATCACTTTTCATCCTTGAAAACTAAAGTCTGCACAGGTATATGTGTAAGAGTGAGCAGCCACCAGACTGAGCTTTGTTGTACATACTAGGTAAACAAAGGGTGGAGGGTGGAGTGTCGTGAGGCCAATTTTGTCAGACAAGATTGAAGAGATAGCACCAAAGCCTCTTCCTAAATTGTTCAGCAGGAAGGAACCTTCAGAGGTCTTTTGCCTTCTGTCTTTGGGGAGTAAATGCTGTCCTCTCATTTGAATGTGAAAATAAGGACCAGAACATTCAAGCAATTTTGTCTGTGAGCAGCTAAGAGTAGACTAGAATCCAAGTCATCTACCACTGCCCCTGACAGAGCTAGTGGTATAAACGTCGCAACTGGCTTGTCCAGCCTCTTTTCCATCCACATGGCTTTGCCCCGGATCTGGTTCTGGGGAAATCCCCTCCATCATGGTTTCAGGAACTGAGGATGGAGGAGGAGGTGAAGCTGAGAGTGGAACACAGCATAGTCTTTTCCACAGGGAGTCCAGGCCAGCCTCTCCATCTCTAGCCCTCTTCCCTTTTCTACCATACCCTGCCTTTGGCCTGCCCTGCAAAATAATCTAAGCGTGGCTCCCCCCAAAATTGAACAGGGGCATAAGATGGTGTCAGCTGGTTACAGAGAAGAAGGTGATTAGAGCAGGGAGTCAACAGCATCCGCTGCAGCTGGGTGTCCTGGTGCTCGCTCTCATTGCTCTAGAGGTTGTGTTCCTAGCAGTAACAGCAACAATGATAGCAGCAATCAATTGTTACCAGCGTTAGCTTATGATGGGCTTGGTGGTGATTTGGGAGAATAAACAGCCAGCCTGCTCTCGAGTGCACCATGGTACCCTTGGCCAATAGATCATTTCCCTTGCTGCATAAACCTCCGCTGCGTGATTCTCCTGCTGCTCTCATCATTTGGCTCCCTGCTGGGGGAAGAGGCCGGTGGTGAGTGGAATGGAGACATTGTCTTTCTCGGTGGTCCCCTGGGCCTGCTGAGTACAGAGGTATGAGCTAGTGAACAGCTACTGCTCCCCCATCCCATTTGTAAAAGGGAAATTAGAGGGAGGAACGGAGAGACAGGCTTCTGTTCTGTTGCATTGATCACTGCACTCACCACCATCACGGCCGTGGAGGGCTGGTAGTGAGTCTGAGTCAGGGACCTGCCTTCCTGAGCACAAAGAATCAGGCATGTGACATAAGGTCTCATTTCCGGTCTCCCAATCACCTAGGAGGACCTCATCCCCTGAATTCAGCTCTTCCTAAATGAGGGGAGCGGTGGGGGGGGAGGTCTCCTGCCAGCAGCTTTGAAAGCACAGTCCATGACATAGGCCTGGAAGGAAGATTTTGCTGGGAAATGCAAGAGCTTCAGTATCTTGCAAACCAAGCTTATCTCCTAATGACAGCCTTGGGATCCAGACATTTCTAAGTGCTAATTAGAGGTGTTGATTATTGCAGTAACCCTGCCGGGGCTCAACCCAAGCCCGAGAGCAAAAGCCACAGATAAAATAAAGATTGTTACAGTAGCTCGTGGTGTCACATGGGCATCAATAGTGGAATGTCAATGTTCAAGCACAATCCAATCTGGGACTCCGGCTGCTGCATGACGGAGGCCCAGGCTGATACACAGGGCTGTCATACCATTTACAATGCAGTTCTGATAGAGGGACAGATACTCCATCCTAATCAATCGGGAAAAACTCACCAGGACTCAGATATAAAGAGATCGGCTTATGACAGGACTTCGCTATAACATGAGCGAAGCTGTGGAAAGGGGCGCACAGTGACCCTCTACCTTATAGTTCTAAAATAAACAGGCTATTAAAACACAGCAATCTGGGTTTACATTTATGACCTTAAGCATGCATGTATTTTGACATGCACATGCATGATTTTTCTTATAGAGAAGGTATTTGGGTTATTGATTTGCTTTCACTTTACATCTGTGTCTTTTGACAGTTTATGACTCTATTGGACAGAAAATGGGAATCTGAAAGCGAAGACTTGAGGAGAAAGGCTTAATCTGAGAGGCAGCAGACACTGTGGTTAAAGCTGAGACTCTAGAATCTGAAGAGGGTTTGACTACCAACTCCACACTCCTTACTTAGGCTTTCTAAGCCTCAGTTTCCTCTTCTGTAAAGTGGGGTTGATAATAGGTAGGACCTACCTAATAAGATTAAAACAAACAGTTGCTGTTGTGTCCCCATGTGCTTCAGACTAGAACTGCTCCACTGGGTTTTCTTGCCTGTAATCTTAGAGAAGCAGATTGCCAGGCCTTTCTTCCTGTGCATCACTGGAAAGACTTGAACAGCCAAACTTTTTGTCAGTAGCCTAGAACAAACTGTTTGCACAAACCAGGCACATTTACCTAGTAAGATTATTGAGGATTAAATAAGATCGTAACTGCCAAACTCTTGGCATTGTACCTGGCCTGTAGCAACAAGCCAATGAATAAAAACCAGTTGCAGTCCACTCAATTCTGACTCATGGCGATCTCATGTGTGTCAGAGTAGAGCTGTGTTCCATAAAGTTTTCAATGGCTGATTTTTTGGAAGTAGATCAACAGGCCATTCTTCTGAAGTGCCTCTGGGTAGACTTGAAATGCTAACTGTTCAGTTAGTACGTTAAAGGTTTGCATTACCCAGGAACTTCACATTAATTAACACCTTTTTTTAAAAAATTTTTTTATTGTACTTTAGATGAAGGTTTACAGAATAGTTTCTCATGAAACAGTACACATATTGCCCTATGACAATGGTTAACAACCCCACGACATGTCAACACTGTCCCTTCTCAACCTTGGGTTCCCTATCACCAGCTTTCATGTCCCCTCCTGCCTTCTACTCCTTGTTCTTGGACTGCTGTGCCTGATTAGTTCCATTTTGTTTTATGGGGCTGTCCAATCCCCGGGTGAACGTGAACACCTATTTTTGTTTAGCTTTATATTCCTCACTTTGAATAAACAGATAATAATAATACCTACTTTTAGAGTTACTGCAAGGATTAAATGGGACAATGCTGTTTTTGAACCATTACGAATTTACAAATGATAGTTATTACTATAAGCACAACCTGACTCCGTAAGTTGTCATCCATTTTGAGGCTAGATTCCCAGCCTAGGTTTAGACTGAGTATTTTGAGTATTTGACTTGCTGTGTGATGTTGAGCAAGTGGCAATCCCACCATTTTTTAATAGAGAATAAGATTCGATAGAACTTGTCAGAATTCAAATAAGATAATGCATTGCAACTCCTTGCCACCTATAAAGCCCGAAGTACCCATCTTATAGTGAGTAGGCTTTGAAATCAAGCCTACCCAGATTCAATTCCATTTCTACCATTTACCCGTCTCATATCCTTGGGCAAATTACTCAAGTTTCCTTGATTGTAAGGTAAGGACATTAATTCCTGCCCTATGGCTCAATTTATAAAATGCCTAGCACCACACCTGGGATATGGAATATAATAAATGTTCATTCTTTCCCACGTCTGGTCATTGGGTGATCCCAATAAGATAGTGGGGATGCCTCTTCCCTCCGCAAAGGTCAGCAAAGTTCAGCTTAAACAAGTATTAGTATCCCTCTACACATGGATGTGGAAGTACACGGTGAGAGGCGTATGAAAGTATAAACAAGGGAGAGAAATCACCCTCAACCTTGCAGACAAGCAGCAAAGCTTTGGGCATAGTACTCTATCCCTGATCTAAGCAGACCCAGGATGGAGCATGGCAGAGATGGAGGAGGACAGAGCCACGGAGTCATCTTTTCTGCTGAGATATTACTTGGCTGCTTAAACCCTCCTGGTCCCCAGAGCTTACATTTCTCAGCACCAGCAATCTGTACATTGAAGTCACTTTACTCTGTTGGGAGGCATAAATCTGGCCTCCTCAGAATCCACTGTAGCAAATTGCTAGCACCTTCTCAAACACAAAGGAGAAAATCAAGGTTGACTGCAAAATTCTTCTAGTTGCTTTGAAAAAGGCATCCTACCTGAATTTAATGGACAAGCGTTCTTCAAGGTATGCTGTATAGAATGCTGGTTCTAAGAGGTACTTTAGGAAAAAAGAACAACTTTGTGATCAAAAGTTGGCAAAACATTGCACGCTATATCCCCTTTTTTGAGATTGACAATCAGCATAAATTTATTATCAGAGAAGGACTGTAGTAAAACAACCTCTACATTTTGATCAGTTTCTCAAACTGATTTCATCATATTGTTAGGTGCCGTCAAGTCAGTTCCAAATCATAACCACCCTATGTACAACAGAACTAAACATCACCTGACCCTGCACCATCTTCACAATCATTGCTATGTTTGAGCCCATTTTTGAAGCCACTGTGTCAATCCACCTCTTTGAGGGTCTTCCTCTTTTTCACTAACCCTCTCTCTACTTTACCAAGCATGATATCCTTCTCCAGGGACTGGTCCCGCCTGATAACATGTCCAAAGTTCGTGAGACAAAGTCTCGCCACCCTCACCTCTAAGGAGCATTCTGGCTGTACTTCTTCCAAGACAGATTTATTCATTCTTCTGGCATTCCATGGTATATTCAGTATTCTTTGCCAACATCATAATTCAGAGGCATTGATTCTTCTTCTGTCTTCGTTTCTCATTGTCCAGCTTTCACATGCATATGAGGTGATTAAAAATACCTTGGCTTGGGTCAGGCATACCTTAGTTCTCAAAGTGACATCTTTGATTTTAACAATTTAAAGAGATCTTTTGCAGCAGATTTGCCTAATGCAATATGTCATTTGATTTCTTCACTGCTACTTCCGTGGGGGTTGATTGTGGATCCAAGTAAAATGAAAGCTTTGAGAACTTCGATATTTTCTCTGTTTATCATCGTGTTGCTTATTGGTCCAGTTGTGAGGCTATTTATCTTCTCTATGTTGAGGTGTAATCCATACTGAAGGCTGTGGTCTTGGATCTTCATTAGTAAGTGCTTCAAGTCCTCTTCACTTTCAGCAAGCAAGGTTGTGTTATCTGCATATTGTAGATTGTTAATGAGTCTTCCTCCAATCCTGATGCTGTGTTCTTCTTCATATAGTTCAGCTTCTCAGATTATTTGCTCAGTATACAGACTGAATAAGTATGGTGAAAGGATACAACCCTGGCACACACCTTTTCCAATTTTAAACCACGCAGCATCCCCTCGCAGCATCCCCTCGTTCTGTACAAATGACTGCCTCTTGGTCTACATACAGGTTCTGCATGAGCACAATTAAGTGTTCTGGAATTCCCATTCTTCACAAAGTTATTTATAATTTGTTATGATCTATACAGTCGAATGACTTTGCATAGCCAATAAAACAGAGGTAAACACTTTCTGGTATTCTCTGCTTTTAGCCAAGATCCATTTGATATCAGCATTGATATTACTCGTGATTTCACCGTAGAACCTCTCTTTTAAAGAACATCTGTAAGAGTCTCCCACCACCTATCTGTCAGTTTGTTGTAGCCTGGTGACATACATGTTGTTGTGATGCTGGAAGCTATGCCAGAGGGACAAGTTTCAATGGAGCTCCCAAACTAAAACAGACTAGGAAGAAAAACCTGGCCATCTACTTCTGAAAACTGGCAAATGAAAGCCTTATGGATAATAACAGAACATTGTCTGATTGCTTTCTTTGTACACATAAACAGGAGGGATGTTGGAGGAGGACACCAATTGTTTGGCCAAGTAGAGAGCCAGCAAGAGTGAAGCAGAACCTCAGGGAGATGGATTAAACAGTGGCCACAATGATGGACTCATCATGCTGCTGACTGTGAGGTTGACACAGGACCTGGCAGCATTTCGTTCTGTTGTATATGGGGTTGCCATGAATCAGAATCAACTCAACAGCAGCTAACAACAACTAACCATATGACAGTCCATGAAAATTGATTCCAAGGAAGACACTTTTGGCAACCCTGCATGTAGTCTAAGACTGTCTTTTCCCATTTATCCAAAACTCTACTTTAAGTCTTAATGGGTCCCGGATAGCTTGAAGGTGCTCAAAAAGCATTTGCTTTTTGGATCCCACAAGTGATTGGGCATTTGATAAACGGTAGACAATTACTCTGTAATGGTTAATGTGACTCCACAGTCAATCAGCTAATCTATCAAAACAGAAATGTTTATCCAAACCCATACCCCATTTGCTGTGAGGTGAATGGTTTCATACAAAAAAATATGCTGTTATAGTGCAAGGAATACAGTCTTGACTTGGTCCCACTCCAGAGAAATCTGTTAGTTTGATTGTTCTTAGGTCACATTTCCCTCTGGCATCATAGGAAGAAAGTTACCATCTATTAAACATTTTTTGGAATTGTTCTGATTTTCCATATTCTCTCCCATTTGCCTCATGAACTGCTGAAATGTGCACAAATCTATAATAGTTCATTGCCTGATTTAGCTACATATCTCAGATTTTTTTTTTTTTTCACCTATTATCATCACAACTATTCCTTATCGGAATACACTTCTTGACATGAAATTCATAAAGTATGATCACGGTGTTCTTACACAACACAGTAGGGATGGTCCAAGACAGATGAGGTGAGAGAAATCCATCTCTGCCCTCAAAGGTCATGACAAGGAAAGATAAATTTGGTATCTTTTTTGTCGTTGTTTTCGTTTTTAAACTGTTATGGTGTGGTTATTATATGTAGGCCTCTGAGTATGAGTTTATGCATTCTGAGGAAGATGACCTTAGTCTGTAAGGAAACGCACACCACAGGGTCCTCATATCAATGCAAATATCATCTCCTTTCCAAGGTCTTAGGAGAGCTAGCCATGGTGGTGGCCATGATGATTTACGCTCCACAGGAAGGGTCAACCTTATCCCGTGGCCACTGTTGTCTCAGGACAACTTGTCAGCCCACAAGAACATCTCATAATGGATTTGAAGTAGATTGTGCAGCCTCTTGTAAGGTGGATGCTGTATTTATTGAATAGACATTAAAAAGAACATTTCTCAATTTCTCAGCACTGAACTCAGGGTCAGTGGATCTTCTTGGCACTGACATGCTGAGTCAACTCCTAGCTCAAAGCTTTTAAAGGGACTGGGGTTAGATTAAAGGATTAGACTCCATCTTGAATGTTTCCCTGGCAAAATCATTGGGTCTTAAATCATTTACGTTGCCTTGCAGTGCTTTACTTGGCCTTTCACTGCTAGCTTTGAAAGAAACACACACACAAAAAGACACACACATGCACAGACATACATAGAGACAACACTTGAAGAGGATAACAACTTCTCTTGCAGATTTAGCTAGGGATTTTTTGCTTCTGAGAGGAAACTACACCAGACTTATCATATAGGTCAATTTCTGTGCCTTTAGCAATAATTATAAGATAAGACCATGCCTGTAGACTCTGATTGAATCCCCTACCCCCAAGTGGAAACCAAGCCTGCAATAGCTGTTCCCTCATATCCTGCCCACAGTTATCCTTAATGTAGACCCATTTGACTAATTGACTTTGTCTCAGACAACCACGTTCCCTCTCATACACCTTATGCATGTATCATCCCCACTTCAGCATTCATTGGAGTACCTACCCATGCAGTCAATCCTTGTCACCTGTCACCCTGCTGGAAGTTTGTGTACACACAATGCCATTCACTCATTGATAGCTTCTTACAAAAGAAAACAAGGCTTCAGTTCTTCTACATGCTTAGTCTCATGTACAACTAAATGCAGGTCAAGCAGGAACACACACATTCCTTACATAGTTTTATATATTCTGATGTAAAAAAAAAAAAATACTTTGCATGGTGCTTGGCACACACTCAGAGCTCAATACTTGGTGTCTTATTCTCCTTGGGCCGCCATAAAAAAAAAAATCACGAAGTAGTGGCTTTAAAGAACAGAAATTTATCATCTCACAGTTCTGGAGGCTAGAAGTTCAAATCAGGGTATCGGCTATATTAACTCCTTTTGAAAGAGGACCTGTTCCATGCCTCTCTCCAAGTTCTGGTGTCTGCCAGCAATCCTTGGCATTCCTTTGCTGCTTATAGATGTATCTACCCCTGCCATCACATGGTGTCTGTCTTCCCCCTGTGTCTCTCTCTCCATGTCTGTTTTCCCTTTTTATAAAATACTACTCAGAAAAGGATTAGGACTAGGAACCACCCTACTCTGGTATGACTTAATTAATAATATCTTCAAAGACCCTATTTCCCCAAACAAAGTCACATTTACTGGTACAGGGGTTAGGACTTCAAAGTATCTTTTTGGGTGACACAATTTGATCCATAGCACGCATACATATGAGCCTAACCCAAGATGTGTTCAAGCTGGGGTGAACGAATATTTACAACGTCATCATTTATTGGAGAGAAGCACGGTTTAGAAAATGAACACTTGAGTCTGAATTCCAGCTCAATCACTTATTAGCCATACTACAAACAAAAAAAGCAAACATTGTTTTGAGAGCAATGAAAGTTAAGAAATTTTGAAAATATTCCCAGGAATCAATAAACCAAAATGTTAGTCTGTTTTTTGCCTAGAACTTGCTTACCCCATCTAATTCCTAGTTAGAATAAAGGAATAGAACAATAACAACAAAAAAAAGTATTCATGACAGGATAAAGGGAAAAGTACAATAGAAGAGGTCAGTGATGATGCCTTAAATACAGAATATGGAGTCCACTCCATGTCACCCTTTTTGTCAAACTTTCCAAGAGGTGGGACCAAGATGGCGGAGTAGTCAGACTCTTCCGATGGACCCTCTTACAACAAAGACCTGAAAAAACAAGTGAATCAATTATATGTAACAATCTAGGGGCCCTGAACTTCAAAGGCAAAGCTGAGGAACCAGACTGAGTGGTGGGAGAGGCAGAGATGGTTCGGAAGCAGCGAGGAGTTGCCAGACCTGAGCCAGTGGGAGCCTGAGCCCTTCAGTCCTGAGCAGCTCATGGGTGAGCGGTGAGGCAGGCAAGCAGTGGTGCTCAGGAGGTGTATTCTGCACCAGGAGAGACCCAGTGGCAGAGAGTCTACTCAGCCACCCAAAACCAGTGAGAAGCAGCCCTCAATCAGCAAAAGATAAGTACTTTCTTCCAGCCTACTATGCAGATCAAAAACACCCCCCTTCAGGGAAAAAACCTCTCTCCCATTTACCTCCCCGCTCACTGCTCTGCACTGGGTCCTGGACTGGCTTCAGCAATTGCCAAGTCCCCTGGGCCAGAAGCAGGATCTATCTCACACCTGAAGCCATTCTCCCGGCCCTGGAGAGTGAACAAATTAACAAATGGGAAAAAATAAACTGCCAGCTCCTCTAAGCCAGGAAATCAGGGTAGGCACAGCTCCTTTGCCTAGGCACACACATTAGGGATCCATGGACTTTGAGTGCCTTTCTCCCTGCAGGGACTTGTGTGGGCCATTTCAACAGTGTAGGCCCTCATTACCATGGTACAGCAGGGTATATACTGAAGTCTAACTTCATCTGTTTAAGCTATGAAGTGGCAAGTTTGCGACAGTTGACACTGCTCAGCCCATTAAGCAGGGTCTTCACCTACCCACGTCAGGGGCCTGAGAAGTGGTGGCTCCACCCATGCCACCTAGCCACCTGCGATAGGGGCCCAAGAATAAGAGGTGCCCCACAGTCCTTACAGCCAACAGCATTGGGTGCTCATAGTCTGGATGCAAAACCCACCCACGTATTCACTCTAGGGAACAGGGACACACCTTCCTCCTGTACACTCGGGGGCGGCTGTCAGCCCCCTGCATTGCTCAGAATGTGTCCTCCTGCTGCAGCCAGCTGCCTGTGCCTACACCAATCACCCATGCCTGTCTAGGACTGTAGGTGAGAGCCTGCACCACACATTTGGTGGCTATCTATCTGGGCACCTGAGCTGAATCCATACAGGGGAGTGGGCAGACTGCTGAGCTCACATACCTAGTAACATACCTGGTGACAGGACATTAGAGCTTCAAAGGTGCCAATAATCAAACTAGCTCATATGAGCAGCCTATTTGAGCATATCAAAACAAAACAAGAACCTAAGACACAGTAAGCAAACATACAATAAATAAATATAACAACTTATTGATGGCTCAGAGACAACAATCAATATCAAATCACATAAAGAGGCAGTCCATGATAGCTTCAGCAAGCTCCCAAAATAAAGAATCCAAAAATTTTCCAGGGGAGGAAAATTTCTTGGAATTACCAGAGGCAGAATACAGAAGATTAATATACAGAACTCTTCAAGAGATTAGGAAGAAAATTAATCAAAATGCAGAATACGCAATAGAGGAAATTAAAAACATTAGAGAAGAGCATCATGAAAAATCTATACAAACCTCCCATATCAGCCAAGGTGGTGTTCTCACTGATGTGCCAAGACACCCCACCTCCACCCTCTTTTCCAGTGCCTTTCCTCTCACTCGAACGTCTTCTCTCTTTTTCTCCATCCAAACGCTTATTTCCAACTGAGTCCATTTCAAGTGTATGTCTCTGGTGAGGGCTGCTCTGATCACCACATTCCCATCTAGGGAGCTTGAACTCTTTTTCACTTATCCAATTGCAATGTTAATTATTTGTCCGTGTAAATGTTTGTTATGGCTTATTTCCTCAACCAGAATGAAAGTTGAACAAAAACTATAATCAGGTTTTACATGTCTTATTTTTGTATCTCACCCCTTACCTCTCAGGCAAACATGCTCTCTCTCTCTCTCTCTCTCTCTCTCACACACACACACACACACACACATTTCTGTATACCTCATTTTTATACTGACCACTGTTTCATGTATGGTGGGTGCCCAACAAATATTAGTTTCCTATTGGATTCTGGTTCTTGTATAAACTGTTCTTAACCATCTGACACTCTCTACTATCCATTAGCTGGGTCAGCATAGCTTCCAGCCTCACTCCAATTCCACCCCAGGTCCTGGGACCAATTCTATTCTACAGGAGGATTTAGTGAACTTTAGCATAGTAATGTATTTGTACTCGAAATTGTTGCCTTGGTTGTGGTACCTAACCTACTACCTTATTTCTGTGAATAAATTCCTACCGTGTATTCCAGGGTTGTACTTCTGTAATTTCACTGTGGTTGAAGCACTTTCCCAGGACACTGTCCTACTCCCCCGTTTATTCCAAGAATGAAACCATACCTAACTCCTGGCAGTTATGTCCAAAAACTGGAGGCCTACTGCTGAGGATCAATCAAAAAGTTGAAACACTAATACCTTCTCACCAACTACTCTTCACCCTATGCTCCTAAAACTACTTGACCTTAAATCCACCTCCCATTGTAACAATGAACTATATTCCTACTGGACAGTAGACATAAGTTTCTTTTTTTTTAAATTTTTTTATTTTTTCCCATACAAAAATTTATACATACATTGTTATGTGAACCTGGTTGCTCTCCCCATACTGTGACAGCACACTCCTCCTTTCCACCTGTGATTCCTCATGTCCATTCAACTGGCTCCTAACACTCTCTGCCTTCCCATCTCACCTCTGGACAGAAGCTGCCCATTTATTCTCTTGAATCTACTTGAGCTAAGAGGCACACTCCTCACGAGCATCACTTCGTGTCCCACAGTCCAGTCCAATCCCTGTCTGAAGAGTTGGCCTTGGAAATTGTTTTTAGTTCTGGGCTGATAGAGAATCCAGGGGCCATGCTTTCTGGGGTTCCTCCAGTCTAAGTCAGACCATTAAGTCTGGTCTTCTTTCTAGAATTTTAGTTATGCACCCCACCTTTCCCCTGCTCCATCTGGGACTCTCTGTTGTGTTCCCTGTCAGGGCGGTCATTGGTGGTAGCCGGGCACCATCTAGTTCTTCTGGTCTCAGGCTGATGAAGTCTCTGGTTGATGTGGCCCTTTCTGTCTCTTTGACTACTACTTTCCTTGTGTCTTTGGTATTCTTCATTCTCTCTTACTTCAGGAAGTTGGGACGAATTGATGCATCTTAGATGGCCGCTTGCATGCTTTTACGACCCCAGACGCCACTCACCAAAGTAGGATGCAGAACATTTTCTTAATAAGCTTTGTTATGCCAATTCACCTAGATGTCTCCTGAGAGCATGGTCCCCAAACCCCTACCCCTGCTATTCTGTCCCTCTAAGTGTTTGATTGTATTCAGGAAACTTCTTAGCTTTGGTTTAGTCCAGTTGTGCTGACTTCCCCTGTAGTGAGTGTTGTCCTTCCCTTCAACTAAGATAATTCTTATCTATATCTAGTTAGTAAATAATCCTCACCCTCCCTGCCAACCATCATAACCGTCAAAGAATATTCTCTTCTGTGTTTAAACCTTTTCTTGAGTTCTTATAATAGTGGTCTTATACAATATTTGTCCTTCTGTGACTGACTAAATTCACTCAGCATAATGACCTCCAGCTTCCTCCATGTTATAAGATGTTTCACAGCTTCATCTTTGTTCTTTATCATTGCATAGTATTCCATTGTGTGCATATACCATAATTTGTTTATCCATTCATCTGTTGATGGGCACCTAGGCTGTTTCCATCTTTTTGCTATAGTAAACAGTGCTGCAAGGAACATGAGTGTGCATATATCTACTCTAGTGACGGCTCTTATTTCTCTAGGATATATTCTAAGGAGCAGGATTGCTGGATGGTATTGTACTTCTATTTCTAGCTTTTTAAGGAAGTGCCAAATCGATTTCCAAAGTGGTTGTACCATTTTACATTCCCACCAACAGTGTATAAACGTTCCAGTCTCTCCACATCCTCTCCAGCATTTATTATTTTGTATTTTTTGGATTAATGCTAGCCTTGTTGGGTGAGATGACATCTCATTGTAGTTTTGATCTGCATTTCTCCAATAACTAATGATTGCAAACATTTCTTCATGTGTCTGTTAGCTGCCTGAATATCTTCTTTGGCAAAGTGCCTGTTCATATCCTTTGCCCATTTTTTAATTGGGTTGTCTTTTTGTTGTTGAGGTTTTGCAGTATCTTGTAGATTTTAGAGATTAGATGCTGATCAGATTTGTCATAGCCAAAAATTTTTTCTCAGTCTGTAGAATGTCTTTGTACTTTTTTGGTGAAGTCTTTTGAGAGCATAAGTGTTTGATTTTTAGGAGCTCCCATTTATCTCATCTCTCTTCTGGTGCTTGTGCATTATTATTTATGGTTTGTATTGTGTTTATGCCATGTATTAGGGCTCCTAGCATTGTCCCAATTTTTTCTTCCATGATTTTTATCATTTTTTATTTTATATTTAAGTCTTCGGTCCATTTTGAGTTACTTTTTGTGCATGGTGTGAGGTATGGGTCTTGTTTCAGTTTTTTGCAGATAGATATCCAGTTATGCCAGCACCATTTGGTAAAGAAACCGTCTTTTACCCCAATTAATGAATTTTGGGCCTTTGTAAAATGTCAGCTGCTCATAGGTGGGTGAATTTATGTCTGAATTCTCAATTCTGTTCCATTGGTCTATGTAACTGTTGTTGTACCAGTACCAGCCTGTTTTGACTACTGTGGCGGTATAATAGGTTCCAAAAGCAGGTAGTGTGAGGCCTCCCACTTTGTTCTTCTTCTTGAGGAACGCTTTACTTATTCAGGGCCTCTTCCCTTTCCATATGAAGTTAGTGATTTGTTTCTCCATCTCATTAAAAAATGTCAGTGGAATTTAATTGGGATTGCATTGTATCTGTAGATCTCTTTGGGTAAAATTGACATTTTCGCTGTGTAGAGTCTACCTATCCATGAGCTAGGTATGTTTTTCGACTTATGCAGGTCTCTTTAGGTTTCTTGCAGTAATGTCTTGTAGTTTTCATTGTATAGGTCTTTTACATCTTGGTTAGATTTATTCCTAAGTATTTTATTTTCTTGTTGGCTATTGTAAATGGTATTGATTTGGCGATTTCCTCTCCAAGGTTCCCTTTGTTGATGTAAAGGAATCTAACTGATTTTTTATGTTTATCTTGTATCCTGAAACTTTGATGAAATCTTCTATTAGTTCCAGTAGTTTTCTTGTGGATTCTTTGGGGTTTTCTGTGTATAACAGCATATCATCTGCAAATAGAGATACTTTGACTTCTTCCCTACCAATCTGGATGCCTTTATTTCTTTTTCCAGCCTAATTGCTCTGGCTAGGACCTCCAACACAATGTTGAATAAGAGTGGTGATAAAAGGTATCCTTCTCTGGGTCCCATTCTCAAGGGGAATGCTTTCAAAGTCTCTCCATTTAGGATGATGTTGGCTGTTGGCTTTGTATAAATGCCCTTAGTTATACTGAGGAATTTCCCTTCTATTACTATTTTGTTGAGAGGTTTTATCCTGAATGGGTGTTGGACTTTGTCAAATGCCTTTTCTGCATCAATTGATAAGATCATGTGGTTCTTGTCTTTTGTTTTATTTATGTGATGGATTACATTGATTGTTTTTCTAATGTTGAACCATCCCTGCATACCTGGT
>NW_004444081.1:3537287-3539725 GCF_000243295.1 Trichechus manatus latirostris
GTTGTTCAGTTTCCATGTGTTTGATTTTTTTGCCTTGCTTTTTCTACTGTTGATTTCTACCTTTATGGCTTTACGGTCAGAAAGGATGCTTTGTAATATTTCGATGCTTTGCATTTTGTTAAGACTTGCTTTATAGCCTAATATGTCTTTTCTGGAGGATGTTCCATGTGCATTGGAAAAGAAAGTATGCTTGGCTGCTGTTGGGTGCAGTGTTCAGTATATGTCTATAAGATCATGTTGGTGACTATAGCATTTAGATCTTCCGTGTCTTTATTGAGCTTCTTTCTGGATGTTCTGTCCTTCACCGAAAGTGGAGTGTTGAAGTCTCCTACTACTATTGTGGAGCTGTCTATATCTCTTTTCAGTGCTGTTAGAGTTTGTTTTATGTGTTTTGGAGCCCTGTTGTTGGGTGGGTAATTATTTATTATAGTTATATTCTGTTGTTATAATGACCCTTTAATCATTATATAGTGTCCTTCCTTGTCCTTGGTGGTGGATTTTACTTTAAAGTCTGTTTTGTCAGAGATTACTGTTGCCACTCCTGCACTTTTTTGAGTGTTGTTTGCTTGATATATTTTTTCCATCCTTTGAGTTTTAGTTCATTTGCATCTTTAAGTCTAAGCTGTGTCTCTTGTTGGCAGCATATAGACAGATCATGTTATTTTATCCAATCTGCCACTCTTGTCTCTTTACTGGAGTGTTTAGTCCATTAACATTCAGTGTAATTAATGATAGGTATGAGTTTAGTGCTGTCATTTTGATGCCTTTTTGTGTGTTGTTCACAGTTTCTTTGTTCCACTTAATTTTCTGTGCTGAGTCGTTTTTCTGTATGTATTTTGTTTTCATCTTTTTCATTGTTGTTGACTTTGTATTTGCTGAGTCTTTATATTTTTCTAGTTTTTTACTATGAGTTGTAGGATTGTTAATTTCCTTTGTGGTTACCTTAATATTTACCCCAATTTTTCTAAGTTTATACCAGTCTTTTATTTCTTTATATCACCTTGACATCCTCTTCATATGAAAAATCTATGTCAAAATTTTATAAGTCCCTCTTTTTTGTTTTAATATTGTTATCTTTTACATATTTACATCTGTTTCCCTATTTTCAGTGTTTTAGCTTTGATTTACTTTTGTGACTTCCCTGTCTAGGTTGATATCTGGTTGCTCTGTCCCGTGTTCTAGTCTTGGGTTGTGTCATGGATTGAATTATGTCTCCAAAAAAATGTGTGTATCAGTTTGGCTGGGCCATGATTCCTGGTATTGTGTGGTTTTCCTATATGTTGTAAATCCTCCCTCTATGATGTTAATGAGTGAGGATGGGCAGCAGTTGTGTGAGTGAGGCAGGACTCAGTCTACAAGATTGGATTGTATCCTGAGGCAATGTCTTGAGATATAAAAGACAGAAGCGAGCAGTGAAACAGGCGGACCTCATACCATCAAGAAAGCAGTGCCAGGAGCAGAGCGTGTCCTTTGGACCGGGTTCCCTGCGCCGAGAAGCTCCTAGTCCGGGGAACACTGATGAGAAGGCTGAGAGAGAGAAAGACTTCCCCTGGAGCTGACACCCTGAATTTGGACTTTTAGCCTACTTTACTGTAAGGAAATAAACTTCTGTTTGTTAAAACCATCCACTTGTGGTATTTCTGTTATAGCAGCACTAGATGACTAAGACAGGTTGTTATCTGATGTTACTGATTTTCTAACCCGAGGACTCCCTTTAGTATTTCTTGTAATTTCAGTTTGGTTTTTGCAAATTCCCTAAACTTCTGTTTATCTGGAAATGCTCTAATTTGGCCATCATATTTGAGAGATAGTTTTGCTGCATATATAATCGTTGGCTGGCAGTTTTTTTCCTTCAAGACTTTATATATGTCATCCCACTGCCTTCTTGCCTGCATGGTTTCTGCTGGGTAGCCTGAGCTTATTCTTATCGACTCTTCTTTGTAGATGACTTTTCGTTTATCCCTAGCTGTTCTTAAAATTCTCTCTTTATCTTTGTTTTGGCAAGTTTGATTATAGTATGTCTTGGTGACTTTCTTTTGGGATCTACCTCATATGGGGCTCGATGAGCATCTTGGATAGATATCTTTTCATCTTTCACGATATCAGGGAAGTTTTCTCCCAACAAATCTTCAACAATCTCTCTGTATTTTGTGTTATCCTCCCCTGTTCTGGTACTCCAATCACTTGTAGTTTATTCCTCTTGATAGAGTCCCACATAATTCTTAGGGTTTCTTCCTTTTTTTAGTCCTTTTATCTGATTTTTCCTCAAATAAGTGGTGTCAAGTGCTTTATCTTCAGTCTCACTAATTCTGACTTCCATTGCCTCAATTCTGCTCCTGTGACTTTCTATTGAGTTGTCTAATTCTGAAATTTTATTGTTAATCTTCTGGATTTCTGATTGCTGTCTTTCTATGGATTCTTGCAGCCTGTTAAATTTG
>NW_004444081.1:3539982-3555831 GCF_000243295.1 Trichechus manatus latirostris
TTCTTGTTTTGTTTTGATATGCTCAAATAGGCTGCTCATATGAGCTAGGTTGATTATTGGCACCTTTGAAGCTCTAATGTCCTGTCACCAGGTGGTTAGATCTGTTACTAGGTATGTGAGCTCAGGAGTCCACCCACTCTTCCTGTTTGGATTCAGCTCAGGTGCCCAGATACATAGGCACCAAGTGTGTGGTGCAGGCTCTCACCCAGTCCTAGACAGGCATGGGTGACTGGTGTAGGCACAGGCAGCTGGCTGCAGCAGGAGGACACATTCTGAGCAATGCAGGGGGCTGATGGCTGCCCCCGAG
This sequence comes from Trichechus manatus latirostris, assembly GCF_000243295.1. NCBI lineage: Eukaryota > Metazoa > Chordata > Mammalia > Sirenia > Trichechidae > Trichechus > Trichechus manatus. The sequence goes on from NW_004444081.1 coordinate 3,540,290, forward strand.
TGTCCAGGAGGAAGGTATGTTCCTGTTCCTTAGAGTGCATAGGTGTGTAGATTTTGCATCCAGACTATGAGCACCCAATGCTGTTGGCTGTAAGGACAGGGGGGCACCTCTTATTCGTGGGCCTCTATCGCAGGTGGCTAGGTGGCATGGGTGGAGCCACCAGTCCTCAGGCCCCTGATGTGGGTAGGTGAAGACCTTGCTTAATGGGCTGAGCAGTGTCAAATGTCAAGAACCTGCCACTTCATAGCTTAAACAGTTGAAGTTAGACTTCAGGTATATACCCTGTTGTACTGTGGTAATGAGGGCCTACACTGTTGAGATGGGCCCACACAAGTCTCTGCAGGGGGAAAGGCACACAAAGTCCATGGATCCCTTATGCGTGTGCCTAGGCAAAGGAACTGTGCCTACCCCAGGTTCCTAGCTTAGAGGAGCTGGCAGTTTATTTTATCCCCCTGTTTGTTAATGTGTGCACTCTCCAAGGCAGGCAGAATGGCTCCGGTCATGTGACGGATCCTACTTCTGGCCCAGGGGACTCAGCAATTGCTTAAGCCAGTCCGGGACCCAGTGCAGAGCAGGGAGTGGGGAGGTAAATGGGAGAGATGTTTTTCCTTAAGGGGGGTATTTTTGAACCACGTGGTAAGCCATATGCAATTACTTATCTTTCGCCTGATTGAGGGCTGCTTCTCCCTGGTTCTGGGTGACCATGTAGACTCTCTGGCACTGGGTCTCCCCAGTGCAGAAAACGCGCCTCCTGAACACCAGCTGCTTGCCTGCCTCACTGCTCACTCCCGAGCTGCTCAGGACGGAAGGGTTCAGGCTCTCGCCGTGTCAGGTCTAGCAACTCCTCACTGCTTCCGAACCATCTCTGCCTCCCTCTGCCACTCCGTCCAGTTCCTCAACTCTGCCTTTGATGTTCAGGGCTCCCAGATTGCTGTATATAATCAAAACGCTTGTTTTTTCAGGTCTTTGTTGTAAGAGGGTCCACCAGAAGTGTCCAACTACTCCGCAATCTTGGCCCTGCCTCAGACATAAGTTTCTTATACTCCACTTAATTTATCTTAATCTGTTGAAGCTTCTCTCCCCTGCTCTGAACTCCTAGCTCCATAGCCCAGATTTCTCCCTCTGACCTCAAAGGTTTGGTGTTTCTTCTAACTCCCCCAGCAGTCACACGTCCATTGTTCTGAATCCCCCAGCCTCAGATGATGACACTTCATGTTCCATGAAGGCCAGATCTCCCTGCCCCCTCCCCCAGGGAGGGGCAGGATTCAGAGATAATCCATCTCTATACTTTTTGGACATCAAGATTTACCTGCCTGGCCCTATTGCTTTTACTATTTGCAGCTGAGTCCAGCTTCAAGTATATGCTCCAAATTTCTAATTTCCATTAGAACTTATTATCCCTACCCACTTCTGCAAGGTCAGCCCTCATTTTTATCATGGGACTAGTTGTATGGCAGTCATTTTTACATTAGTTCAATGTTGTTTACTGAGCAGGAGCACACTCTGTGGGCATCAATTAGTGGCATCATTTTTGTGGTTTGCTACATCTTCCGGTGGTCTCCTAGATGAAAGGTGCCAGTGAATTGCTCAGAACAATTTCAATGCTTGGTGTCACTTAGACAGTGTCCTGTGAACTCAGGGAACCAGAAGTAAGGCTCAGAGTTTTTAATGCAAAATGATAGCATCAGGAGTTTGTCACAGGGACTAAGAAAGGGAAACAAAAATCACAAGCAAATAGACTAAACACAAGATAGCCTCAGAGTGATAACAGTTTTCATCCCTCCCCTGGGCCTAGGCAAATTCTCATTTCTCAAAGCTCCCTTGAGTCAGCTGAAGGGTCTTGCTCATAAATGTAGACACAGTGATGGCAATAATGTTAACTCTGTGTGTGCCAAGCAGCTGCAGTATTTCAAGACATGGGGAAACTAACAGTTGTTATCAGGACCGGGCACAAGTGGGTGAGTAAAAGGAATCCATTGCTGGGAAAGAGGTAGGGCCTAGCCTTCCCTGGGGAATGAAATAGATTAGGAAGGAGTTGCCTGTATTCCAAACAAAAGTGTGAGATCAATTAAGTGACATTTTTGTGCCCTTGACTCTCATTTCTTTATCCCTCTTCCTTTCAATCTAGTATATTGGAAAAAACCTGGCCTTTGGAGTCACAGAAAACTGGGTTCAAATTTCATTTCTGCAATTTATTAGCTGGCCAAACTTGAGCAAGTTATTTACCATATTGAGCCTTACTTTCCTTGTCAGTAAACTAGAAATATTATTATCTACTGTTTTTGAAAGTTACTGACAGAGTAAGTATACTTGTATCCATGTACGTGTACATGCATGTGATGGTGTCTGCTGTATGCCGGGCACTTCATAAATGCTACCTTGTCTCATGATCTGCACACTCAGCTTTAACTACCTCTAACTCACCTCTCCCAACACCTTGACTTCTTTGTCACAAAGCTAGGGTGTATTAAGAAGTTGCTGAAAAATTTTATGCGGAACGTTATCTGAAAACCAAACCCATTGCAGTCCAGTTGATTCCAACTCATAGAGACCCTGTAGGACAGAGAAGAGCTTCCCTATAGGGTTTCCAAGGCTGTAATCTTTATGGAAGCAGACGGTCACATTTTTCTACTGCAGAGCAGCTGGTGGGTTTGAACTGCTGACCTTTTGGTTAGCCTTAACCACTTAACCACTGTGCAACCAGGGCTCCTTAACCTTATCTGAGAGGTAAATACTTTGTATATGAAGAAGGATTCCATGACAAAGATTATGTTGGGAAGCACTGTTTAAACAAAGTTAAATAGTTTCCTTTATTGCAAAACTTTTCAGAACATTTGATATTTTAAACTCCATTATAAATCTTAAAGAGAGAGTAAGTTATGCACTGTTTCTCAAACTTTTTTGACCATAGAACCCTTTTTATATGGAGCTTGGTAGAACAGTTCTTGAATATATTTATTTTAACAGGCATTCTGGAACTATGAAAATAACTGCAAGGTAAGCTTGGGGATCCACTATTTCTTCTGTGAGATGGGTACAGGTCAAAACTCCACTTATTACCTGATCATATAAGCTCCACCTACTCTGATGGACAACAGTGGTGTTTTGTGTCTCCAGAAACATTAGTTCAGAGCCAGTAAATCCTAAAGTGTCTAGTTATTTCTCTTTTCCCAATGGACAATTCCCAGTGTAATGGCTGAAATTCTTTCTGACAAAGTCCAGTGTAAAGATTTACAGTATGCATTTATTGGTAATGTAGTAGAGTTATTCCTTAAAGGGATCTGGCTCCCCTTGTATTCAAGAGATTCTGTATTTCTGAACTGGATCAGGTCTGGAAATTGAGTGAAGGGCCATGACTCTTTATTATGGTATCTCAAATCAGGTCTCTGTTTACCAGATCTAGAGGGTTTCTTGTTTGATTGTTTCCTATATAGCTCAAGTAATAGTGGGCTACCCATCTATTTTAGTCCTAGGCTTAAAGCATTCAGATTAATGCTGTACCCATGGTGCCCATTAGACTAACCACTCTCACCATGTCCCTAGAGTTTAAGAGTTCCTGCTCCCATTCTAAGATTATATAATCCCCATTGAATTGATGGAATCATCTATAATTGGAATGACTTAGAGAAGAATAGCATGGCCCCCACTCAAGGACGACATGCAAATGTGTGAAATGCTCCATATTTTTAAAGGCCACAATAATGAACTCAAACAATGATCATGAAGATGAGGCAGGACCAAGAAACATTGTTTTGTTATACATAAGGTCATCATGAGTCAGAGTTGAGTTGAAGACAGCTAATAAAAACATCTCAATGATGGCATCGTCCACTGTCAACCCTGGTCTCTAGAGAACAACCATTACAGAGCCTTTCAAGGATGCTGATGCTTCCCTCACCAATGTATTTTTCAGTGCCTTGATGAAGGCAAGGCACTCTGGACCCTGTGGGGGACATATATAGGGGAAGATTACAGATTGTATAGCATATCTCCCTAGCCTTTAAATTCTTTCTTCTACAGCATATCAAAGAAGTTCTAGTATCTTATCTTCATTTAAGGTTGTGTAGAGGATTTAATCAATCACTTAGAATATTGATATAGTGCTTTTAATTGCTTGAGATAACACATTGAATCTAGAATCTGTGATCAGTACATTTAAATCAATAAATTCAATCCAGTCCCCCATTACATATCTTCCTCCATGGTATAACACCTTTAGAATCTATTTCTGCATGTATTGCCCAGATATCTATGGGTTTAAATTGCAGAATATTACAATTCTTTTGGTATGTATGTAACTCCTCGAAGGTCAAACTTTATGCTCATCTTCTTCAGGTCTGTAGGGATTTGAGTCTAGTTATGGGTTTACAGGAAATGAGTGGTAGTGGGAAAGGCTCTTGAGGAAAGTCAGCATTCTACAGCAAGGCAACTGCCTTATCTGAGGTCAATACAGAGTCTTCCTGAAAAGGGAGAAAAAACTCCTTAGATAAGGGAGGAGGAGTTGCTTCAGTTGGGAAGGAAGGCTTGGTGGGGTTTGGAGGCTTAATGAACTCAGATTCACAATAATCTACTCAAATGTCCCATCCTAGTTTTCAGGGTCCCACCCTTCCCTAATTAAGGTTTTACTTTAACATATGAGACACTACAAGACTCTGGATCCAATTTGCACTTAATTCAGCTATCTTAAGATTCAGATTTTGGGTTTGCTTTTTAGAAATCTAAACTGGTATTCCATCAATTCCTGGAGTCTCGTTTTTTGCCAATGCCTTCAGTACAGCTTGGACTTTTTCCTTCAGTATCATTTGTTCTTGATCATATACTACCTCCTGAAATGGTTGAATGTTGACTAATTGTTTTTGATACAGTGACTCTGTGTATTCCTTCCAATGTCTTTTGATGCTTCCTGCATCATTCAACTTTTTGCGCATAGCATCCTTCTATATTTCAACTCGAGGCTTGAATGTTTTCTTCAGTTCTTTCAACTTGAGAAATGCCGAGCATGTTCTTCCCTTTTGGTTTTCTAACTCCAGATCTTTGCACATTTCATTATAATAATTTACTTTGTCTTCTCAAACCACCTTTTGAAATTTTCTGTTCAACTCTTTTACTTCATCATTTCTCTTGGTTGCTCTTTCTAATGACCTTTTGTTTTCTGCGTGTATGATGTCCTTGACGTCATCTCACAACTCGTCTGGTCTTCAGATATTAGTGTTCAATGTATCAAATCTATTCTCAATATGGTCTCTAAATTTAGGTGAGATATACTCAAGGTTGTACTTTGGCTTTCGTAGAGTTGTTTTAATTTTCTTCAGCTTCAACTTGAAATTGCGTAAGAGCAACTGATGTCCTGCACGACAGTCAGCCCCTGGCTGTTTTCTAAGTGATGATTATTGAGCTTCTCCATTGTCTCTTTCCACAGATGTAGTCTATTTGATTCATGTGCATCCCATGTGATGAGGCCCACATATATAGTCGCCGCTGATGTTGTTGAAAAAAGATATTTCCAATGAATAAACCATTTCCCTTGCAAAATTCTATCCTGTAATCTCCAGCATCATTTTCGTAACCAAGGCCATATTTTCTAACTACTGATCCTTCTTCTTTGTTTCTGACTTCACATTCCAATCACCAGTAATTATCAATATATCTTGATTGAATGTTTAATCAATTTCAGACTGCAAAAGTTGGTAAAAATCTTTAAATTCTTCAACTTTGGCAAATGGATGCAATGCTGGAAGCACTTGCTCATCTATGCCAAGAAATCTGGAAGACAGCTACCTGGCCATCCAGTTGGAAGAGAGCCGCATATGTGCCCATTCCAAAGAAAGGTGATTCAACGAAATGCAGAAATTATCAAACAATATTATACGCAAGTAAAATTTTGCAGAAGATAACTCAAAAACTCTTGTAGCAGTACATCAACAGGGAACGGCCAGAAATTCAAGCTGGATTCAGAAAAGGACATGGAACAAAAGGGATATCATTGTTAACATCATATGGATCTTAGCTGAAAGCAAAGAATACCAGAAAGTGTTTACCTGTGTTTCACTGACTATGCAAAGGCTTTCGATTGTGCGGATCATAACAAACTATGCATAATATTGCGAGGAATGGGAATTCCAGAACACTTAATTGTGCTCATGCAGAACCTGTACATAGACCAAGAGGCAGTTGTTTGAACAGAACAAGAGGATACTGTGTAGTTTAAAATCATAAAAGGTGTGGGTCAGGGTTGTATCCTTTCACCATACTTATTCAATCTGTATGATGAGCAAATAATCCGAGAAGCCTGGCCCATATGAAGAAGAACAAGGCATCAGAATTCCAGGAAGACTCATTAACAACCTACAATATGCAGATGACACAAACTTGTTTGCTGAAAGTGAAGAGGACTTGAAGTACTTACTGATGAAGATCAAAGACTACAGCCTTCGGTATGGATCACACCTCAAAATAAAGAAAACAAAAATCCTCACAACTGGATCGATCAGCAACATCATGATAAATGAAGAAAATATTAACGTTGTTGAGGATTTCATTTTACTTGGATCCACAACACCCATGGAAGCACAATCAAGAAATCAAACGATGTATTTCATTGGGCAAATCTACTGCAAAATACCTCTTTAAAGTGTTAAAAGGTAAAAGTGTCATCTTGATGACTAAGGTGAGCCTGACTCAAGTCATGGTATTTTTAATCGCCTCATATGCATGGGAAAGCTGGACAGTGAAAAAGGAAGACCAAAGAAGAATTGACACCTTTGAATCATGACGTTGGCACAGAATGTTAAATATACCATGGACTGCCAGAAGAACGAACAAATCTGTCTTGGAAGAAGTACAGCCAGAATGCTCCTTAGAGGCAAGGATGGCAAGACTTCATCTTACGTATTTTGGATATATTATCAGGTGGGACCAGTTCCTGGAGAAGGGCATCATACTTGGTAGAGTACAGCATCAGTGAAAAAGAGGAATACCCTCAATGAGATTGATTGACACAGTGGCTGCAACAATGTGCTCAAACACAGCAATGATTGTGAGGATGGCACAGGACTGGGTGACATTTAGCTCTGTTGTACATAGGGTCACTATGAGTCAGAACTGACTCTATGGCACCTAACAAAACAACATTGCAGAAATCTCAGTCCTGTATCTATAAAAAACAAAGAATTCCTTTAATGAAATCATAGAAGCTTTCTGGTTCTCTGTTTGTGCCTTGAGCTAGGAATTTAAAGAATTTAGATTGTTGTTTTGTTTCTGTAAGTTCTCTGGTTCAATCAGAAGTAGCCATCCCATATCCACCACTCTTTATCCACCATGAAGTTGTATTAGTACAAAAACTTGGTCATTCCAAGGCCTGCCTTCTGTAGACATTTGATTCCTGACAGTTGAAGTTGATAATTTAAGGAACCATTTAGTCATTACATGTCATGGACCATCAGTTACCTGCTTTCCACTGGAAATGAAGTTAGTATTGCCTCCAAATATAACCAGGTCAGGGAACCAATTAGAGATTCCCTTTTCTTCTTCTTTTTTTCCTGCTCCATTGGAAACACTCTTGGTACATAAACCTCTTTCAGTCAGACTTCCATCAGAAAAAAAAAATCCACTCAATGTACAAAAAGTTTAATATAAGAATTAGGGGTTTATGTAATCTTTGGAAAAGCTACAGGAGAAAATGTCAGGAAAGCCAACACTGGATATATCAGCCTAGAGCACCAAAGCATATGATTCTCAAAAGCTTGACAAGAAAGTGCTGAGAAGCTTGCACCTACTGTCTCAGCCTGCAGCAGTGACAAGAATGGTTCATAAGAGCTCAGTGGGAAGCCACTGTAAAGCTCACTTTTGTCCTCACGTCTGCTGCCAATGTGTCCAAAGAATAATGGCTTCTCCTCTTTGGCCTTCCAAATTACACATGAGTTCTTCTTATTGAAAACAAGTATAACCTAGAACTATACAGAGAAAGGGATTCTAGAAAATGTAATTTCTGACTTTGTTTCTGCAATGCATGTAGCGCTTAGAAGGGGATGATGATGATGCTTAGTTGACAACAGGCAATCCAGGGCAATTATCAAGAGAAATGAATACTTAATGGTAGAGTTTTAGGCATCGGTTTGCAGATAACAAGGATCATATTTTCAGCTGGAAATCCTCCAGGAATGTCTAACTCACATGTAGGCAAATGATTATCTTGCCTAGACCAACACCTAGTCTGGCTCTGCCTTGAAACCCATTTCCATTGAGTCAATTCTGACTCATAGAGACCCTGTAGAACAGAGTAGAACTGCCCCATAGGTTTTCCAAGGAGCAGCTGTGGAGGTTGACTCTGCCTTGGGGAGAGGGAAGAGGAATTCTCCATATAAGTTTCTGCAGATTCTGCCTCCAAGATAACTCTCTAATAAGTCTATATCTTTCCATCTCAACTGTTACAACCTTAAATCATATAATTGTCATGTCTCATCTAGAAAATTATTTCACCTTCTTTCAGTTTTCTGTACTCAATCTGCTCTCCACCCTGTAGCCATAGTGATCTTTCTAAAAGTGAAATCATATAATGACACTTCCCTGCTTAAAACTCCTAAAGCTGCACCAATGTCCTATCTTGAGTTTCATCCTTACTAAACTCCCTTCAGTTCTTCAGATATGCCATATTTTCCCATCTCAAAGGTTGTTCCATCTGTCCAGAACAACCACCTATTTCTCCCTATCCCTTGCCCCACTCTCTACCCTTCCTTTGGACAAGCAATACTCATCTAAGTCTTAAACACCGTTTCCCCAGGTAGCCTTTCCTAATCTTAACCACTGTGCTCTGACATTTCTTTTTGTTCCTTTAATTTAAGAGTTATCCTAGAGCCTAGCCAAATGGCTTCCCTGAGGCTCAGCCCTTTGCTTGGCTAACCATATCTCTTCATTAAAACTTTGGGAGAAGGAAGTGAATTACAGCAGGAAAAAAAAGAATGAGCCTCCCTCCTGAGGACCGAGGCCAAGCTGATAACGGCCACCAATGCTGCATCTGATCCTTCAACTGGGACACAAGGTGGTCTCAGGGTATCTCACTAAATAACTTCATGGGAGGAAAACCAAGCCCAAAGAGAGATCTTGAATAACCAAAATGAGGGAATTTGAGGATGACAAGTTTTAAAAATTGTCCTCTTCCCCCTGATAACCAAAAACCAAACCAAATCTACTGCTATCAAGTCAATTCTGACTTACGGAGACTCCATGTGTTACAGAGTAGAAGTGTTCCATAGGGTTTTCTTTGCTGTAGTCTTTATGGAAGCGTATCACCTGGCCTTTCTTCTGTGGCACTACTAGTTGGATTTGAACCACCAACCTATAGGTTAGCAGTCAAGAGCAAACCATTTGCATCATCTGATAGTTGTGCTTATTTATGTGTTCACCACCTATTTCAAAAGTTGGAAGCACCACGGTGTCTCACATATAGTAGTCCTCATATGTACTTGTTGAGTGAGTAAATAAATAATTGAATGAGGAAGAAACTCTTCCTTCTTGAATTCCTCCTACAGTTGAGATAGTTAAGCTTCAAAAGTGATCAGTGTCATTTCTGACAAAAACTCTCAATAAAATAGGAATAGAAGGTAAATTCCTCAACGTAATAAGGCATCTGTACAAAACCAACAGCCAACATCATTCTCAACAGAGAGAGGGTGAAAGTATACCCCCTTGAGAACAGGAACAAGAAAAATTGCTCTTCATCACCACTTCTTTTTAACATTGTGCTAGAAGTCCTAGCTAGAGCAATAAGCAAGAAAAAGAAATAAAGGGCATCCAAATTGGAAAGGAAGAAGTAAAACTATCCCTATTCACAGATGATGTAATACTATACATAGAGAACCCCAAAGATTCCATAAGAAAATTCCTGGATCCGATAAATTCAGCAGAGTAGCAGGATACAAGACCAACATACAAAACTCAGTTGGATTCCTATACACCAACAAAGGAAAGGAAATCAGGAAAACAATACTATTTATAATAGCCCCTAAAAAAGATAAAATACATAGAAATAAATCTAACCTGGGACATAAAAGACCTATACAAAGAAAACTACAAAACACTACTGCAAGAAACCAAAAGAGACCTACATAAATGGAAAAACATACCATTCTTATGGATAGGAAGACTCAACATTGTGAAAATAACAATTCTACACAAAGCCATCTATAAATATAATGCAATCTCGATCCAAATACCAATGGCATTCTTTAACACAGTGAAAAAACTAATCACCAGTTTTTGTTTTTTAATTGTGCTTTAGATGAAGGTTTACAAAACAAATAGTTTCTCATTAAACAGTAAGCACACATATTGTTTTATGACAATGGTTAATAACCCCATGACATGTCAACATTGTCCCTTCTTGACCTTGTTCCCTATTACCAGCTTTCTTGTCCCCTCCTGCCTTCTAGTCCTTGTCCCTGGACTGCTGTGCCCCTTTAGTCTTGTTTTGTTTTATGGGGCTGTCCAGTCCCCTGCTGAATGGTGAACCTCAGAAATGACTTCACCACTGAGCTAAAAGGGTGTCTGGGAGCCATACTTTTGGGGTTTCTCCAGTCTCCTTTAGGCCAGTAAATCTGGTCTTTTTTTTGTGAGTTAAAATTTTGTTCTACATCCTTCTCCAGCTCTGTCCAGAACCCTCTGTTGTGATCCTGGTCAGAGCAGTCAGTGGTGGTAGCCAGGCACCATCTAGTTGTACTGGACTCAGTCTGGTGGAGGTCATGGTAGTTGTGGTCCACTACTCCTTTGAACTGATCTTTCCCTTGCATCTTGTTTTCTTCATTCTCCCTTGCTCCCGAAGGCTGAGACAGGTGGAGTATCTTAGTTGGCTGCTCACAGGCTTTTAAGACCCCAGACTCTACTCACCAAGGTAGAATGTAGAACATTGTCTTTATAAACTGTGTTATGACAAATGAGCTAGATGTCCCCTGAGACCATGGTCCCGATAGCCCTCCACCCGGTAATTCGGTCCCTCAGGGAGTTTGGAGGTGTCTACGGAGTTTCCACAACCTCTCCTTGTACAAGTTGTGCTGGCTTCCCCAGTATTGTGTACTGTCTTACCCTCCACCAAAGTTACCACTTATCTATTGTCTATTTAGTATTTCCCCAACACACACACCCCTCCCATCCCACGTAACCAACAAAGATTGTTTCTTTTTGTACTCACCAACTTTATATGGAAAGGAAAGAGGCCCCGGATAAGCAAAGCATTACTGAAGAAAAAGAACAAAGTAGGAGGCCTCACACAACCTGATCTCAGAACCTACTATACAGCCATGGTAGTCAAAACAGACTGGTACTTGTGCAACGACAGACACATAGACCAATGGAACAGAATCAAGAATCCAGGCCTAAATCCATCCACCTACAGTCAGCTGATGTTCAACAAAGGACCAAAGTCCATTAAATGGTGAATAAGAGACAGTCTTTATAACAAATGTGCTGGCAAAACTGGATGTTCATCCGTTAAAAAAAAAAAAGAAAGAAAGAAACTGGACCCATACGTCACACTATACAAAAAAAAAAACTAACTCAAAATGTATCAAAGATGTAAATATAAAACCTAAAACAATAAAGATCATGGAAGAAAAATAAGGGCATTGCTAGGGGCCCTAATACATGGCATAAAGAGCATACAAACCATAACTAACAATGCACAAACACCAAAGATAAACTAGATAACTGGGAGCTCCTAAAAATTAAACACTTATGCTCATCAAAAGACTTCATCAAAGGAGAAAAAAGAGAACTTACAGAGTGGTAAAAAAAAATGGCTACAATATATTAGACAAGGCTCTAATCTCTAAAATCTATAGAATAATTCAACACCTCAACAAGAAAAAGACAAATAATCCAGTTCAAAAATGGGCAAAAGATATGAACAGGCACTCACCAAAGAAGACATTCAGGCAGCTAACAGACACATGAGGTAATGCTCACAATCATTAATCATTAGAGAAATGCAAATCAAGATTATAATGAGATACCATCTCACCCCAACAATACTGGCACTAATCAAAAAAACAGAAAATAATAAATGTTGGAGAGGTTGAGGGAAGATTGGAACTCTTATGCATTGCTGATGGGAACATAAAATGGAACAACCACTATGGAAAGCGATATGGTGCCTCCTTCAAAAGCTAGAAATAGAAATACATATGATCCAGCAATCCCATCTTTAGGAATATATCCTAGAGAAATAAGAGCCATCACAAGAATAGACACATGCATATCCTTGTTCATTGCAGCATTATTTACAATAGCAAAAAGATGGAAACCACCTTAGAGCCCATCAGCAGATGAATGGATAAACAAATTACAGTACGTACCCACAATGGAATTTGTTGTTGTCATTGTTAGGTACCATTGAGTCGGTTCTGACTCACAGAGACCCTATGTACAACAGAACAAAACACTGAGAGGTCCTACACCATCCTCACAATCATTGTTATACTTGAGCCCTTTGTTGCAGCCACTGCATCAGTCCATCTTGTTAAGGGTCTTCCTCTTTTTTGCTTATCCTCTACTTTATCAAGCATGATGTCTTTCTCCAGGGTTTGGTCCCTCCTGATTACATGCCCAAAGTACCTGAGACGAAGTCTTTCCATCCTTGCTTCTAAGGAGCATTCTGGCTGTACTTCTTCTAAGACAGATTTGTTTCTTCTTCTGAAGTCCATGGTATAGTCAATATCCTTCACCAATACCATAATTCAAAGGTGTCAGTTCTTCTTCGGTCTTCCTTATTCGTTGTCCAGCTTTTGCATGCATATGAGGCGATTGAAAATATCATGGCTTGGGTCAGGCTAGTCTTAGTACTCAAAGTGACTTCTTTGCTTTTCAACACTTTAGAGGTCTTTTGTAGCAGATTTGCCCAATTTCGTTTGATTTCCTGACCACTGCTCCAATGGGCATTGATTGTTTATGCAATGTAATACTATGCAACAATAAAGAACAATGATGAATCCATAAAACTTCTCACAACATGGATGAATCTGGAGGGCATTATCCTGAGTTAAGTAAGTCAATCACAAAAAGACAAATATTGTATGAGACCACTATTATAAAAACTCAAGAAAAGGTATACACACAGAAAAAGAACAATTTTATACGGTTACAAGGGAGGGGAGGGATGGGAAGTGGAAATCACTAACTAGATAGTAGACAAGTGTTGACATTTGTGAAGGGAAAGACAACACACAATATAGGGGAAGTCAGCACAACTTGACCAAGGCAAAGTCATAGAAGCTTCCTAGACACATCCAAACACCTTGAGGGACTCAGTTACTAGGGCTGAGGGTTGGGGACTATGGTCTCAGGGGACATCTAGATCAATTAGCATAATATAGTTTATAAAGAAAACATTCTATATCCTACTTTGGTGAGTACCATCTGGGCTCTTAAAAGCTTGTGAGTGGCCATCTAAGATATATCTACTGATCCAATCCTGTCTGGAGCAAAAGACAATGAAAAAAAACAAAGACACAAGGAAAACATTAGTCCAAAAGACTAATGAAGCACATGAGCCACAGTCGCCAGCAGTCTGAGCCCAGAAGAACTAGATGGTGCCCTGCTACCACCACTGACTGCTCTGACAGGATCACAATAGAGGGTACTGGACAGAACACGAGAAAAATGTGGAACAAAATTCAAATTCACAAACAAATACCAGACTTACTGGCCTGATAGAGACTGGAGAAAGTCCCAAGATTATAGACCCTGGAAACTCTACTAACTCAGAACCAAAGCCACTCCTGAAGTCCACCTTTCAGTCCAAAATTAGAAAGGCCTATAAAACAAACTATAATACACGTGAGGAACATGCTTCTTAGTTCAATCAAGTATACAAGACCAAATGGGCAACACCTGACCAAAAACAAAGTCAAGAAGGCAGAAAGGACAGAAAAAATGGACAAATGGACAAAGGAAGCCTGGAGTGAAAAGGGTGAGAGTGCTGACACATTGCAGGGATTGCAACCAATGTCACAAAACAATTTGTGTGTAAATTTTTGAATAAGAAACTAATTTCAACTGTAAAGTTTGACCTAAATAGAAGTAAATTTTAAAAAAGAATAATATTTTGGATGAAAAGTTTATAGGAGCTGACTAGATGAAGACACAGTTCTGTGGGGCAAGAACAAATAAATTATGTCTGTCATGCATATTGAGAGGTCTGTATTGATGGAGATCATTTGAAGCTGAAATTCAATAAAATGAATGAAGACAACTCGGAATCTTTGAAAGTACTGAATGAACAGGTACAATCTGAAGAAGTGGAACTCCTCTAGCTAAAGACAGGGGTGGAAACTCAGCAGATGATAAGGAATTCCACTTTCATCAAACTGAGAGGTGAAAAAATTGAACTGTGACCTGAAGATCCCATGGTTTGGAAGAAGAGTCGAGATTAACGAGGGAAAAATGTAGAGATCTCAAATTAGAGCTACAAAAATCCAAGCAATTGGATTCATCTCAAGACAATCTGAAGAGCAGAGATCTGCAAAGACGAAGCATTTCAATTGATAATATGCAACGGGCATAATAGGAACTGAAGAGAGCAATGTCTAATTTACCTCTGGTGGCTCAAGTAAAAGGTGAACTACTAAGAAAACTGAAATCCCAACTGTAATCAAGAAAGGCAAGTCACTGTTTGACGGAAACCACCGATTCCATCCAAATTGTTTGAAGAGTAACCGCCTATGGTATCTTGTCAAAATATCATCAGCTGAGTTTGATAAATCACAGTATATGTATATATGTACAGTATGTTGCCAGCCTGTCCATTCTCTGCTTTGGCTTCCATCTCATACGGGTCAGCTTCACACATAAAGGTGTTGCTGATGCATTTTTTCTTCAGTACTGTATTCTTTTTACCTTGTGACTTTTTTCTCAGCCAAGTGTTTCTTGTGTATATAAGCCTGACGTGTTAAATTCAACTCTAGTTGACGTTGTACCACAATTACTTCTTACATATGAAGTAATTACTTCATATGTAAGAAGTAATTCTTACATAAAATACATATATGAAGTAATGTGGTAAAAATGTTGTTTTTCATTCCAGAGCTACAGAATACACCAAAGACAGCCTTTTAACTATTTTGAAAATTTTTTTTTATTTATTTTTTTACCAGACATTTGTAAACTTAATTGTTCTTTCCATAAAGATCCATTCTTTATATTTTAAAAAAAAAATGATGTTGACTTCCAACAACATGGCACTCTAGGCAGAAGCACCACACCGTCCCTCCACAGCAAAGATCTGAAAAACAAAGCCAAACAGAGAAAAACAACAATCCTGAAACCCTAAAACATCAAATGAAGAGATAAAGAACTCAGCCAAGCACCAAACACAGTGAGAAAACTGGCAGAGAACGGAGAGCGAGGAGAGATTCATACAGAGGTCCCCTAACAGCTAACGCAGCGCAGATCTGCCATTTTGGACTCCTATCGGAGACCAGCAAACAGGGGGTATGAGAAAGCAGCTTCACGGAGCTTCCAGCAGGAGACAAAACAACTGGTAATTTGCGATATAC